>NC_056737.1:417101582-417224082 GCF_019279795.1 Protopterus annectens | reverse complement strand
TTGACAGGAATAGCCAAAACTATCAAGGTGTTACATGTTAAACTAACAGTGTTTCACATTGTCAAAATGAATAAAAAATAAATTATATGGAGCATGCAAAACCTTTAATAAATCCTGGCACTTTGATATATTTACCATTACATTAAACGTGTGTGTGTGTGTGTGTGTGTGTCTTAAGTAGCTGAAGTAATGGTTTGATTTGCAAAATGAAGATTCTGTTGGAATATAATACAATAAGCAGCCATCTTTGTGTAATAAACATGATTTGGGCATTGACCTATTTGGTAATAAAGAGTCCAAGTAGTGTGAATGTTGCAACACATTTTTTTGTTTACAAAATCTTAAGTATCTGACCTGTATAACAAATTGTGATGGACTTCCCCATATAGAAGAAAACACATACACATTGTTTAAAACTTTTAAATGTGAATTCTGGAATAAGAGTATGCTGCCACTTGGTAACCTATTGACAAACTCAAATACAAGGCTATTTTGTAACAAGCATTTGTTCATGCTGTTAAAAGCAATGGAGTTAAAAGCCTGCAGTTTCAGCATCTATTTATATTGTGTTATTATATAGTGGAATGCATATAACTATGGACCAGATTCAACAACACCTACACTAAGTGTACATGATCTGTGTTCAAGTCACTCAGAAATATTATACTAAGTGTACATGTAGTCTATACTTTGTGGTAACCTTTATGAATCCCTGTCAATATTTAAAGCTGCAAGAATATCAGTAGGAAAACTAAAATTAGGAGGAAGAAGGAGTGAGTTATGCTTGTGTTGTCTGTTCACTCAGAACTGTGTACACTTAGTGTAGGCTTCATTGAATCCCAATGTATATTTTTATTTTAAAATGTCTGGTGTATTAAATATGCTAGAAGAAAAACAAAAGCCAAAAAAAGAAACTTTTAAAAATATGTCCTTTTCCTTTGGTTCTAATTTCCACTTTCTGAAAGCATTCCAGCTACTCCAAATGTGATGATGATGTTGATAATAATGCTGTTGTTGATTATCTTGAGAGTGTTTTGTCAGGTATAAGCTTCTGGTCTATGCTTTCTAACTACTTCAGATTCCAATTTATAACCTTTTTATGTGTAGGATGTTTTTTTCTGATGGGAAGTATGCACTGTTTGTCAAAGAATGTTTAAAAGTGTAACAAAAAAGACTGCACAGAATATGTGAATTTGGATTGTTAAGAATACGTCTCGACTGCTATGATTTAGGCAAAGTACTATGGTTTTGGCCCACACATTTAGCTTTGCTCCTCCTAGATTTACGATTTCCCTCATAAAGTCAAACCTGTTTATGGGTGCATACTTTATTATATGCATAAACTAAGCCTCCACAAAGATTTATTAGCTCTAAATGTACGGTCTAGTATGTAAAGAATTTCTGTTGTGAAAAAACTAAATTCTCCACTTTGTGATCTCTGCTATGACTTTTAAAGGTCAATGTAATATTTACTGCTTGGAGGCTGAGAGGTATGAAGTTAAGTGTCATCATCTGTCAAAATTACCATTTTGAAAATCAGTAAAATGATTAATTATGTACTAAAATTGGTGTTTAAAAACTGCATTTAGATTAGAGCTTTGTAAAATACTGCACAAATGAACCCTGTTGGTTTAGTCTGTTTACTAGTTTAGGTTTAGAGGAAGCAAAGTAATTTCCACCTTTCATTATTTCCCATGAGGAAAAGGAACTCTGGAATAGTGATAATTGCTTTTTCCCCACTTGCATTGGCTACTTGTCAGAAGCCAGTAGCAATCTCTACTAGTGAAAATTGCACTGCACATTATGAAGTCACAGTAACAGTTTTATTTAGGCAGCAGTAGAAGGCTAAAAGGAGGAAATTCACCTTGCCACACCATCTTGTTTAATTACTTACCTGATCATCTGGCTCTCAAACTGAATGTTCAGAAATGTATTCAACAGAAAACAGTAAAACATTTTGTTGTTTGTAACTTTAAGCAGAGGAGAAATAGATGAGTTTCTTGAACCAACTTTATGCTGCACCTTGAATATATTCAGTTGTCTGCTCCTTACTGCTGGCAGGTATTCATTTTATGATATTCTATGCTGCACTTTACATATAGTGCATTTTATATATTGCAAAAAGTACATTAATGTACTGAAGTTTTATTTTGTAGGGAAACAAAACAACAGGTTTTAAAACGTTGATGCCACATTCCCTATCCTTATCACATGCATACAGCAAGCTCAAGATACCCTGCTCAGCAGACACTATCCCATAATCATATTCACCTTCTTCCTAATCTAAAGAAATGAAACACGTAAAAATGTAAACTAAAAATAAAAAGGGCACAAATAGGCCAGAGCACCATAGATTGTCTGCATGACGAAAGGTTTTAGCACACATGTACAACACTGAAGTGTGAACTATAGTAAACATAGTGAAAACTGAAACTCACTGTAAAACTATTAAAGCATTTTTTCCTTGGGAGGGGCCCCCACTTCTGCTATATTCTTAGAATTGTTATATACTGAAATGTAGTTGTGCACTACTGTTCACAGTTTTAGATGCTCAAATGTGGCAAACTTGTTCCTTGTTCCAGATTATCATAATTATGCATGTTTGAGTTTCCCATATGTATGTGCTCAAACCCCAAATTGAGGAGAATAGGATTTTCAACCTTAACTTTTTTCTTTACTTTAAATGTAGGGAAATAAACCCTAAACTGATGCATTAATCCATTTTCACAGCATATTTTCTAAGTTTTTGAAAAAAAAAAAAAAACATTTATGCAGTCTCTTTTTAATCTGTGCGGCCCAGATCACAAGGCAAAGCCACTCAGCATACATAAAATAGGAATGGTATGCGGAAGGCCAGACACTACACACAGCTGTTGTGAACTTCTTTTTAGTTTATACATTCACTAGCCAGGTTAGTGTATTGGGTCTTGCTATCAATTTTCAGACATAACTCAAGAAGAAACACAAAATGAAAGTTGAGGTCCAAGAATGCAACTAACAAATACAACTAGTATCAAGAGGATATTTCATTATGAAACAAAAAAATAACATTGTTATACATGAAGACTATGCCTGTACTCTAATCATGCTGCTACCCAGTTACTAATAAAACTTATTTTTACAAACTTTATATCTATTACAGCTACCTGCTATTATGCACTGAAGGAAATGAACAATATTTCAGGTTGAATTATCATCAGTAATGACTGATTACTTAGGACTACACTGAACAGTCATGGAGTACAATAAGAGATGCATGAAAAGCTACTGGAAATACATAAGCGTGTATGGTGCAGAATGGTGAGACACAGTTTTGCAAAAGAAACATCCTTGTTTGCTTAGTATATGCAGTCAGAACATGTGAAGGCAGTAATTTAAATATTCAGGATTAAAGTTATTTTAGAAGGAGTTGTTAAGCAACTAAAATGGTTTAGGGTTTTACCTGAATGTTATAAGCATTAGGATAGAATAATAAACCTTTCTATCATTTTCTGAAGTACTTGTGAATCTTTATTAGAATCTAAGTCTGACAGTGTTAACGCAAGGCCATACTCATATGGCTTGTTAATGGTTGTTGATGGTCTGCAGGCACAGGGGCAGAAATGACCTAGAAAAAAAATCTGAGCCTATTAAATAAATAAATAGTGCTCAAAATGTGTCCTGGTTATTAAGACTTGAAAGAGTACAGCATTTCCACTTTGCTCTTGGAGTCTATCCATTGAAGATAAACCTTCAGTATTGTTTTTCATATATCTTTATTCCTTGCAGTCCTCCTGACCATCAAGCTTCCCCCATGGGATTAGAACCCATCCATTCCCTATTATGGAGGCAAGAGCACCTGGAGTGTCTGTCATCCAGTTAGTCATGCAGGTGATTTGTGCCCTCACCAGCATCCTGTCAATGAGAAAGTCATTGATATGGCTGTATCCCCTACTCTAGGCAGAGGACATGTGACCTACATCACTGCAGGGACCTCTACATCTTCTCCATGTGGCTGCACACTTTTGTGAATCAGCAATTAAAGGCTACCACTTTGCAGCTTGCTGAAGCAAGTGCATGGCCCAGGGTGGCCTCTTTCCATCACTCCCTCTCGTTCAGAGGACTGTTGCATTGGGTGGCCCCAGTCAACCCCCTCCTCCAGGATAGACATACACAGTCTCCCCATGTCAGCTGTAACAGAAACTCGAGCCTCTAACTAAACTATGGTCACCTGGAATGTAGTCAGGGCTTGATCCCTCAGTACCAATAGATCTGGCCCAACTGTATCCTTCTGTTTCCTGCTGCCAGGGCACTTTGCTTTGCTCTTGCTGTTTCTATCCAAGCTTAGGTAACACCTGGATCCCTCTCTCTTGCCATCAGTTCCACTCCCTTAAGGCTGATACTTAGCACAGCTGATGTTGTAGCCCAGTGCAGTGCTTTGTCAGGGGATCCAACAGTGAAATGTCCAAATTCTTGTGGTGCATCGGTCTCACTGAAGTATCCTCTCAGTGCAGCCAGTTTCAATTCTACTTCCTCCTTTGCTAGCCTGCTGTCCATCATCTGCTTTCTCCTCCTTTTCCTTCATGCAATGTGAGGTAAAATATTAATTTAGTACCTCTGCCTTTTCCCGTTTTTTTCTGTGATCTCCCTCCAACTATTACTCATCTAGGCAGTTGTTTCTTCCTTCCACATTTCTACTATATATTCAGAAAAGCAGTTTCCTTTTTTGGCTGCTTCTGCCAGTCTCCTTTCAGCTTGTGCATTTGTTGCTTTCACCTCTTTTATTGCTCTACAGCATACCTTTTGGTACTGTGCCTCCTTCACCCCATTCTTCTACCTCTTGTCTGTTCCATCTTTGCCCTATTTGCTTGCTTCACATTACTTTATAGACACATTATCCTTTCCTTTCATTTCTTTCCTTTTCTGGGGGTTATTCCCAGACATGTGTATTCCATCCTTGACCCATTTCCACAGCATATTCACCCCTTTAGTTTTCCTCTATACATTTAACTCATCTCTGATTTTCTCCACAGCTCAGCATAATCCACTCTCCTACTGTCCTACAACATTGTATTTGTTTTTTACATTCTTATTCCTCCTTCTACATTAAATCATACAGTGACTTCATCGCTATCAATACTTTTTCACATGGACAATCTTGACCCTTGGTTGGACCTACATCCAGAATTCTGTATTTTTGGCAAAGTTTTGCACCAGTAGACTGAACCTGTCATGGTTCAGGACCTCAGTCACACCTGCCGCACCTTCTCTATCTTGCAATGCAGAATCCTCCAGTCTGTTCTTAATGGGTTCAGAACCCCCAGCAGTATAACCATCTTCCTTCTAGCCCTTTCCTTTATGTTGTCCATTGTCCATAGCTGCTCAGTCTCTTCCCTCTGTGTGGCTGAGGCTGAAAAACTGAGCAGTACCAAATCATCAGCATTTCTCCCCTACATCTACCTCGATAGAGGAGCTTGCTCTATGTTTTGACCCTGTCATGTTCCTTACTTCCTTCATTGAGTGGCGTTTCTGTTTCTCTCTGACATTGCAATGTATTTCACTCTTTATGTAAACTGGTACACCCCTTCTTTATATAAAATAGTTCATCCCTTCCTTATGTAAACTGGTACACCCCTCCATCCCTCACCTATATGCATAACTCTTTACCATCCATCTCCAGAATGTGGAACACTAGCGCTCTTAATGTGGAATACCTTACTAACAACTTCATATAGGAAGCTTATAGAATGGATAGAATGATTTTCCTTATACTTATAAATAGTTCTTTTGATGATTTAATGTGATTCTATACTATTTACTATGGATATCAGTTAAAAAAGTTATTAACACAATGTACGACAGACCTTTTCAATGTGGAACAATGAGGGGTAGACATTTTAAGACTCAAAATGAGGAGCATTCCTTGTAATGAGGCACACTTGAGAGGTATGCCTATATGGATTAATGTCATACTGTCCTTTTCTCTTTTGTTATCCAGTGAGTACCTTTCCAGATGTGCTACCATCTTTTCATATGACATTCACCAACTCCCAAACCATCTTTATAGCTTTCCCTTTACACTGTCCATTAATCACTTCTCACTTTTGTGATACCCACTCCAGAACTGTGTAGACTATTTATGATTTGTCCTTAAAATTGCATAAGCATGCAAACTTCTCTTTCTATGTTCCTACCTCCTGCCTTGAAGCCCAACAGGACAGATGCTCTAACACTGTGCAGTCTGATTCAAGGATGATGTTATGATTACTCAAGATCCTTTTCCAGAACTATACTCTTATTTTCTGGTCTAATTGTAATACCAAAATCTATAACTTTTTACATTATCATACTGAATCCTAGCTGACATTTGGCTGCAAACATCAGCTAAATCTTTCTTAAAGTCACTGCGTGGATTTATGTACAGCTTCCTGTAAGTAGATTAACTTTTTCGTTCAATATTCTCATACACACACAGAATTATTCTCATACACGCACAGAATTATTCTCATACACGCATGGAATTATTCTCATACACGCATGGAATTATTCTTATACACGCATGGAATTATTCTTATACATGCAAAGAATTATTCTCATACATGCACACAGAATTTTCACTCTGTTGTCTGCAACTAATCCTTATAGCAAAGCAAGCTTATTTTGTAAGACCCTGAAGAATAACCCCTTTGTCTTTGCTAAGACTAACATTTTACCAAGTTGCGTGTCTTTTCTAATTAAAAAAAACAACCCTTGCATGTTTGTATTAAATTGTAACATACATGTTTGTTAAGATTCAGAAATGTAAATTTTTTTTTTTGGTTTAGTTAAATCTACTGAGCCACTTTTCAGTGTTGCTGCTGTTGACATCATTTTCATCAGATGTTGGGTAATATATTACAAAGTCTTTCATATGTACTGAATTTTCTTTTGTTCCATTTCAGAATGGTTTAAAGCCCCCCCCCCCCCATTTTCCTACCACTGCTGTACCTGTACACAGCTTCCAGAAGCTTAAAAACTCTGCAGCTATACACCAGTCTATTGTTGCTTCTGTTGACTTCTCATTGAGTCTTGATTGCTCGTTAAAGATTTTTCACCAAGATATTGGATTTTCTGTCAAGATGTAATGTCTGTTGTTTTTGTGACAAGGTTTATAGAACTGCAATGTCTGTAGGATTTAAATAATTTTAGCGTTTGCAACAGCTTCAGGAGAAGCAAAACCACAAACATATGACAAATATTAAAATGTACTAGAACAGTTTTTTTTTTTTTTTTTTTTTTTTTTGCAAATGGGATAAATACAAAGAGGAAAGAGAGCAATTGGTTTTAGATATGGCTGTATATACTGGATGAAAAGCCCTCTAATTTATGAAGAACAGTGAACCATCCCATGGGTGGCTGGTAAGCTTCTTATAAAAAATCACTCCTTGGTCCACCTCTCTTTAGCATATTCATCAATGATCTGTGTCATCATCATCATCATCATCTTCCCCCTTTCTCTCATTTTCTACATGGGTTGGGGTATAATGTTAATTGTCTCTTCTCTGTACTTACTGGTACTCTCCTAACTTCTTCAATGCTCATGTCTGACTGTCGCAGGTCTTCTCTCAAACAATCCATCTACCTCTTTGCTGGATGCCTTCATTTCCTCTTGCCTTCTTCCTGTCTATCCCAAATCTTCACCAGATTGTCTTCTTTTCTGCACATGTGCCAAAATTATCGTAATCTGTTGTCTTTGACCTTTTCTGCAATTGGAGCTACTTTGGCTTCAGATCTTATGACCTTATTTCTTCGTCTGTCTCAAAGTGTGCATCCTACCACCCATCTCAGTACTTCATCTCCATTATCTCTAGCTTCCTCAATTGCTCTGCCTTTACTGCCCAAGTTTCTGTACCATACGGTAGTACTGGTTGCACCACTGTTTTACACACCTTACTTTTCAGCTTCTTTGACATTCTTCTGTCATACACTACCCATGACACTCTGTCCCATTTGGATGTAGAACCTCTGATTCTACCTTTGACCTCCTCATTCAGACTTCCCTTCTCCTCAGCCACCTCTCCCAGATACTTGAAGTTGTTAACCTGTTCTTCTACTTCTCTTCTTATTTCTCACATTTGCTGCCATTACTACTCTCTTATCTGTACTCAGTTTCATCCCCCCATGTGCCTTCAGTTTTGCATTCTATTCCCCTGTTCCTTGCTAAAGTTCTTAATCAAAGTTTGCCCGTAATGCCACATATCTGCATACAGCAACTTTGTTGATCTGTCCCCTCTGACTTGTTTGCTAATGTAGTCCACCACCAGTATAAACAGCCGGATGCTCAGAGATGAACAATGATGCACACTGACTCCCACTGGGAGCCCCTCTATGAGAGTGAACACTGTTCATACTTGAGTCATTGGGTCCTTGTACATAGCCTGCACTAATTCTACCAATGTTTCTGGGACTTAGAACCGCTGCCCAAATCAGCTTTCTTGGGACCTTGTCATATGTTTCTCCCAATTTAGGAGTCCCCATCTGGACTCTTTCCCCATCTCTATCTTCTTCTCAAATATCTGTCTCACTGCAAAAGTCGGGTCAGTTGTGCTGCATCCTGATCTGAATCCAAACTGATCTGTGTATTCATTTATCAATCATCCTCTCCAGAACTTTCATGCAATGTGATAGGAGTTTGATAGCTCTATAATGTCCACAGTTGTGCGTGTCCCCTTTGTTCTTGAGCACTGGCACTAGTATGCTTATGCTCCAGTCATCTAGGATATGCCTTTCTCTCCATACTCCTGTGAGTAACCTCAGGAGCCATTTCTCCCCTATTTCACCCATCATCTTTATCATAACTGCTGTGACCTCATCTGAGCCTGCTGCTTTCCCTGAATTTATTTTCCTTAATGCTGTTCTTCTTTACGTTATGGTGGGTTCCTACTCTTTTTTCATCATAAGCTGCACCCAGGGAAGTACAACTTCTGTGGGTTTTCTTCATTCAGAAGCTGCTGGAAGTATCTTTTCATCTGCCTTTGGTGTCATGTGGACTGGTGAGCAGGTTGTTGCTGGTATCCATTATGAAAGATTTCTGACTATCTTCTTTGTCTTTCTTTCTCTTTGCCTTGCAACCTGATGTAGTTTTTTGTGCCATCTACTGACTCACTTTTCAGAAGTTGGTAGACTGTCTCTGATGGCCTCTTCTTTGCTATTGCAACTCCTCTCTTAGCCTCTTTGTTAGCCAACCAGCATTCCTTCATAACATGGTCCATCTTTTCTAACTCCCACTGTTTACTACACTTCTTCTTTCTTTTGATGACTTTCTGGACTTCTGCATTCCACAACTAGCTTTTCTTATGTAACCTGTTTCCATACCTGGCTTGGCTACATATCTGTTCTGTAGCTCTTACACATGCTATTTTGAGGCACTGCCATTCTTCTTTAACAACACCAATTGCCTCTTCTTGAGGTGCTAGAGGCCTGAGTAATCACTTGGACTCTTGTGCTTTCTCTCCAGTCAACTTACAGGTCTTCAGCTTGATTTCTATTGACCTTAGAGCCTTCTCTGATCACTGCTTGCAGCTGACTGTGGCAACCAGTGGATTATGCTGTGGACCGACGGTTTCACTTGTGACTGTCTCTCTTGTGGAACCATTTGTTGGTCACCATCAAGCCATTTGCCAAACAGAAGTCTAGAGTGGCCTCTCCTTTATTCCTGCTGCCCCTCTAAAGTGGTCCCAGGCAATCCTCATATCCTGTTCTGGCTGTCGCAATATGTGCATTCAGGTCACATATTATCAACACTAATTCATGCTGTCTTGGTTTATCTAGAAGGTCCTGCAACTGTTGCCTGAATGCAATCTTTTCTTTGTTCTTGCAACCTTGCTGTGGGGCATAGGCTGAGGTTATGAATGCCCTATCATTCATCAGTGATCTGCACACCACAGCAAACATGCCACCATGGTGCAGTATGCTGAAGACTGGATGACTCCACTGTCCTGTGCTTTGCCAAGAAAATGGACAAACTACAACAAATTGCACAAGAGTATCTTATTTTCATAGAAACCTGGTTTAGTAATTCTCATCTCTTTCTTAATCTCTAAAAATGTAAACTAATCATATTTACTCCTAAACAATGTACTGATGTAAAACCCTATCTGTCAGTAATTTCAACAGATCTCACTCAGATTGAAACTGTACCCGACACTAAACTGCTAGGTGTCATTAGTGATGAAACCTCAAATTTGATTTCCATATAAGGGAAGTAGTCAAATAAAAACATACCAAAAACTGGATGAAAACCTATCTAACTTGTGCATCTAGAAAAAAACTTAGCATCTACTTTATACTTCCTACACTGAACTACACATCTCTGATACTTGTTAATGTTTAGTATTTATTTATTTATTTGTCTTTGTTGACCAGGAAGCCGTCTGATTGGGTAAAACCCATTTTAAGTGGAGGTCCGTGGAGAAAAACTGTACATTTGAGTTATACGTTATGCACATTTATAATTGCAGGGTAAAACATCTGTACGTGGGTGTATTTATATGATTGTTAAATATTTCTTACATGAACATAATATTTTAGCACAAAATAGAAAAGAGAAATTAACATACATTGGCAATTATTAAATAGAAAAATAAAATACAGTAATAGTTAATGTATTTAAAACATGATGCCTGCTGGGAAAAGATCAGACTGGGGTGTTTTTGTGGTTAGTAATACTTTACAGACAGACAAGTAGTAATGTAGCTTAAAGACTGATGATGAGAGATATTAAAGAAGAAATTTTGGAAATGAGCAGGAAGATAAATGGACAGAGGAGGAATTGTATTTAGTGGTGGGGTGTGAGAGAAGGAGGAAAAGTTAAGAGTTTGGAAAATTAGTGCAGTATGAGGAGGAATGATAAAGTACAAAATGATTAGGAGGCAAAATGGCTGTAAGAGATGGAAAAAAGTAATCTGAGTAAATCTAGTCAGGTAAGCAGGAAGAACAGATCCTGTTTAAGCAAAGTTCTGAAATTATTTAGGTTTTCTCTCTGTTTTGACTATGTGAGGATTTCATTCCAGAATTTTAACAGATAATGAGAGCAGAGAGAGAGTTTCCAGCAGTGCCAAATGTCTTACTGATAAATACTAAGAGTTTATTGCTAGAGAGAAGGTCTCTAGTGGTTGACTAGTACTGTAGTATATTTTGTAATACTGACCATTTGTCTGGAGAGTACAACAGGTTGGGAGCAATTATTCATTAATATGTCAAATAGTTTGTGAGTTCAAGCCACTTTGTTTTAATATAAGACAGTGGAGTGTTTTATAAAGTTGGTTGGTTGGAAATGTAACTGTTTTGTAGTAACAGGAGGTTAGTTTAGTTTTATACCTAGTGCTGATATTTGTAAGAATAGAGGAAACATATAGCAGAGATGGAAGGAGGTATGTTGCTGCTCTAATAATCCTTGTTTGATTTGTCCGGCATGTTTGGACTTATAAAGGGAGGCGATTTTTTTGGTGAGTTTTCTTGATGGAATGAAGTATGTGGTGATCAAATCTGAAGCTGTCATCTATTATCAGTCTGAGTAGTTTAGTTTGATTTATGGTTTCTATTTCTGTGTTATTACTTGAGGTAATATGAAATGTGTGTTCCTGGTTACGGTGTTGTTTTGGAGCAAATAGAATAAGCTTTTTTTTTGGCATTAAGCAGCAAATTACATTTTTTGCCATATTTCAATGTCAGCAAAATATTTTTGAATGATTTTTGTAATTTTATTTATGGATGGGGCAGAGCAGATAAGAGTTGAATCATTGGTGTATTGTACAAGAGTGGCAAGTGTTGTAGCGGTATGAAGTTTATTTATGGAAATATTAAATAGAAGGGGGCTGAATATTGACCCTCAGGGAACACCAGCAGAGATTGGTTGAAATGCTGAAAGGTTTTGGTGCCATTTAGTTGCCTGCTGATAATTGCATAAGTAACTGTGAAACCAACAGAGGGAGGGGTAAGCGAGACATAGAACTGCAAGTTCAGAAAGGAGGTTTTGGTGGGACACTGTGTCAAATGCTTTGGAAGAGGCAAGGAAAATTGAAGAAACAAAGTTGCCCTCATTTCTGTATTGGTTTACTACATTGGTGAAGTTGAGGAGGGCAGTAGTAGTATTGTGGATGGGCGTGAAACCATCCTAGGTGTTGGAGAGATGGTTGTGTTTGGTTATGTGTTTTCATAAGATGAGAGTGAATACATTTCTTAATGATTTTAGAGAGGGGTGATAGGACAGCAATAGGGCTATAGTTTGTTAACTGTTTTGAAGTACCTCCTTTGTGAAGGGGTATAATAATGTTTTTTTTTTTCATATGGATGGGACATAGTTTTTGGTTATTGACCGGTTGAGCAGAATGGAGACAGGGAAGGCTAATGCTTCTGCACCTATTTTGAGGAACTCAGTGGGAAGATTATCATCAATTGAAGTTGTTGCTTTTAATTTGGCTAGTATTTTTTTTTGATTGATGTTGGGACAGGCTGAAAACTAAACAGTGTGTTGCTTTCAAGAACGGATGGAAGCTGGAGGGATGAAATGAGGTGGTCATTGACTGACTGGATAAAATGAGTGTTGAACTGAGTGGCAATAGACTCTTTGTTGTTTGAAGTAGAAGTACAGGTTGTAGTGGTATGGACGGGGTATAATATTTTATTTAGAGAGGACCAAAAAAGCTTGGGGGTTGTTTTGGTATCTTTGTTGAAGATTAGTGCAGTATGATTTATTCTCAGATTTAACAAGGATTTTAGTACGGTTTCTGGGATATCTAAAATTTTGGTAGGCATGTCGTGTTTTATTCTTATACCATTCTTTCCATGCTTTATCTCTTTGCAGTATGAGACATTTGGTCTCTTTTGTCAGCTATGGCAACGTGTTAGATTTTACCCTTCTTGTCCTAACTGGTGCTAAATCCTTTAGTATTTTTAGGAAGGTGTAACTGAAGTGAGTAACTGGTTCATGTAAGGGTATTACTCTTAATAAATTGCAGTTGTACTGGGTCAGGGCTGTAATAAATGTGTCTTTGTTAAATTTGGTTAAAATGTGTACTTGTTTATAGATTATTTGTTTAGGTGAACCATGTTGTTGTCCAACATAGGTTGGGAGGTGATCACTTACAGTATCTGGTGAGCAGCCAGAGTATTTTATATTATGGAATTTTTGCAAATATCTAGTTCAGTGTGGGCTGTCTGTTAGTGCATTTGTTTATTCTAGTGGTTATTTGTTGGGTGAAGCCAAACAGGTGAAGATAGTCCTTGGGTTGCAGCTTTTCATGGATTGCCAGTCTATATTTAGGTCACCTAAGATCAAGTTTTCCTGGGGGGATGTTATCAGATATCTAATGTAGGATATTTTCAGCTGTGGTAATGTTGTTGTCTGGTGGGATGTATATTGCTGATATATATATATATATATATATATATATATATATATATATATATATATATATATGGTTCCCCTTCACATGACCAAAGTTCTGTAAACTCAAAATTCATAAGCCCAAAACCAGAATCTCGAATTTACAAAACCTCGAAAATGGGAAGGGGAACTAAAAAACAGACACCTTTCTAATGTTTTTGCAGGGGGGCTTTGCCCCCTGCACCCCCACACCCCCCTACTTAAATATTCCTACTCCGAGATCGCACTACAGCGGGAGACAGGGAAATCATCCGGTTTGCGCTATATGCGTAAGCGCAAACCAGAAGATTTCCCTGTCCTCCGCTATACTGCGGTCACGGAGCATTTAGATTTAACTGCGAGGATGCAAGGGGACCTTGCCCCTTGCAAAAAGGTAACTCAACTTTTTTTTTTTTAAGCCCTAAATTTCCCATTCGCAATTTCGAGTGAATGGAAGTTCGAGATTCTGGGCTCGAGCTTATGGGTTTCGAGCTTCCATTCAGTCGATCTTGTGAAGGGGAACCATATATATATATATATATATATATATATTTGGTTGTTGAAACCTGGGGGAAGTTTTCATTGTCAGTTGTTTCTTGTTTTAGCCAAGTTTTAGTTTTGATTAAAATGTCTGGGGAGTAAAAATCTAGACATACATGGATTTCATGAATTTTGTTGCAAATGCTTCAGAAGTTAATGCTGAAAAGAATGAGGTTACGTTCATTACCTGATGGGAAAATTGTGTCAGGAGCACTGGAAAGTAATGGGTTGGCCATGGTGGATAGTTGATATGTGGGTCCGGGATTAGGGTGAATATGTCCACTACGTTTCAGGATGGAGGTGGGATGAGTAGAGGTATGGAGCCATTTGTATTTGTATCTGACTTTCAGTACTGCTGATAAAGTCCTATTCTCAATTTTAATATATCTATAAGAGAACAGATCTAAATATATGTATTGGAACATAGAAAGAGAGACAGACAGGAAGAGAAAGAGGGTTTTGTGATGTTATATATGTGTATTTGTGATGGAGCTAGGATATGATGTGGGAATATTATGGTAGTTAGTAAGGTGAACTAATGTAGTGAGTGTACAAAACAGTTGCAATCAACTTACTGTCATTGTGAGTTGAGATGGTAAGAGTTTAGATAGTGAGAAGTAAAAGGTGGAGGTTTGGTAAGATGATGGCTGTGTGGTATGTTAATGAAAGAAGTGTTATGAAAAATGGAGAAAATGAGGTGCAGTAAAGAGTGGGGAGATGTTTGCAGGGTGGTATATACAGTAGGTAGTTAAGGTAGCAGAGAGTGGTTAGGTTGTGTATAGTATGAGTTTGTTGGTAGGGGGAGGTGAAGAAGTGAGTCATGTTACAGATGAGGAGTAGACAAAAAATATATATTAATGAGAAGGATAGTAGTCCAAAGTAGTAGTTATAATTACTTAAACAAGTATATAAAAAAGTGCTTTCATAGTATTGGTATGTATTTATGTGTGTTGATATATGCAAATATGTATACATATCTATACATATTATAATTTACACATGGAAGTGTGTGAATGGATGAAGGTGTCGGTATGTGTTGATATACGCATTAATATAATTTACGTGTGTGTGTGTGGGTGTATGTGTGTGTGTGTGAATGGATGGATGAATAAAGGTGTTGATAAGTAAGAATGTGTATTGAAAAAAGTGGGTTGAGAATGTCTGTAAAGAAAGTTTTAAGTCTGCGGAATGCCTGCAGCAGGAATTGACAGAGGATTGAAATTGGAAGAGAGTTTTTAATGTATATGTATTTAAGGGATGGTAATATGTACTAGATTGTGGGAGGAGTTAAGAGGGAATAAATGTAAGGGTCTGGGGGGGGGGGGTGGCCTGGGGAATTGGGTTGGGAGGGCATCAATGTGGGTGGAGATATACAATCACAGTAGCAATATTAGGGTTGCCACCTATCCATTTTTTTTCTGGACCATCAGGAAATCAAATTGATTCTCTGCTCATAGCTCTCAACCTTCTGTCTGCAAAATGAGGAACACTAGCCTTCATAATGTGGAACAAATGGACAAAATGTGGAACACCTACTAATAGCTTACTAGCAACTTCAACTAGGAAGGTCATAGGGTGGTCAAAATATCCTGGTTTTACTTATAAAAAGATCTTTAAATGATTTAATATGATTCATTTCTTTTTACCATGGGAATCAGTTAAAAAAATTCCTAACACTGAATGTGTGACAGACCGTTTCAATGTAGAACTTCAAGGAACATGAACATTTTAAGACCCCAAATGAGGTACGTTCCTCATAATGAGGTACACTTGAGAAGTATGTCTCTGGTAATCTGGAAAACACTGTAGAAACTCCAGCATTCTGTTTCAAAAAAAGGAAACAGGTTATCAGAGTTTGTTAAATTGGCTGATTTACTATGCTTTTTTTTACAGAAAAGCATAGTAAATTGGCTGAAACAAGGCATCAGGAACTGAAAAAGAGGGTGCTCCCGTCTGCTGACATCATAGTGGCATCACAAAATGGGTGGAATGTGGGCAGGAGAGGGGGCAGAAATGGGTGGTGTTACAGGTGATGCAAGGGGTGTGGCCTTAGTCTGGTTTTAGCCACACTGAAAGGTGGCAACTCTAAGCAGGATACAGTCACGCTATATAGGCAACTTTAGCACAAGTAATGTACATCGCTAATTATGGACTAAAAATGCTTAGCTGTTAGGGTCATCCAAACTCATTCCTAACCCAAATTAAATTGGCTAATAATAGATAAACTATTAAAGTGGTTGGGGGGGGGGGGGTCACGGACATTTCCTTAGTCTGAACTGATGCAGTAATTTACAAACAATTAACTGAGAAGAAGATGCAAGCTTTGCTAACAAACAATTTAACTGGGACTGTAGTCTCAGTTACCAATTAATAATAAAGACATACAGCAGAGTTAACTTGTATTTGCTGCTTTACATATGTTTTGCAAGTTGAAAAGGAAAGTAGAATGTTGTAGTCAGGGGGTTCAGTAGTAGATGTGTAATGCCTTGTTTATTGTAAAAGAAAGAACCCAAACTGTAGCTTAAAGTTACCTAAAAGAGAAATGTTGTAAGAAGAGAACAGTTAAGATGCTAGTTTCTAAAGTAAAGAGTCAAAGAAACAGCAAAAAGCAGTACGCTAGTGTACAATGAAAGGAACTGAAAAATGAGAAAAAAAACAGCTGCAAAACAGTCAATGAGTTCCATCATACATTGCCATATGCATGCAGGTAAGGCGTAGATTACATATAACTCTATAATAAATATAAGATTTGTACAGCTTCACCCTAATCTATAAATGGTGATGTTAGCAGCCATGCAGCACTTGCAGTGTTACAGCCGAATGCATTCCAACACTCTGACAGAAAGTGGAAAGGGCTAGTACAATACTCAAAGTGTCATAACAGCAGCCATGTGATTATTCAGCATAATGACCCACAAAATAAATAAATAAAGATTCATGCACATTATGTAAAAGTAATGGTCAGCATTTGTAGCCAGAATTAGAACAGCAATGGCAACTCACTGGCCATGAGGAAAAAACACATGTGACCGCCACAGAAATGAAGAGAGTGTGGTTAAAGAGAATACTGTAATCTCAGGTCACTACCTGTAAGTATATGCAAAAATGTTGGCTGGACCTATCTAGTATTGCAAGGATGGTGAGGAGAAATGTGTTAAAAGGATCACGGCTGTTCATGTTTCATATAATATGAAGGCCTCAGAACTTCAAAAGTCTTCACTTAGGTTAGCAACCTACATCTTGCTGAGTGCAGGCTGTTGAAGAGTTCATATTGTGGTCCTTAACTTCACTGCAAGGTGGCTGACGTGAGCATTCTATTCCTTTCCCATACACACGAAAGCTTCCTTACCCACTCTACCAAGGGCTACCAACAGTGGTTTGGCACTGCCAAGCTCAGATCCTTGGTCAGATTTTTCAGTGCTGTGAAAGTCTTCACCTTCACACTGGTGATTTGCCAGCTAAAACTATCTGTCCCTCATCTAAGTATGGATAACCTAGCATTGGTCACTCCACCCCATGACTGTCTCTTCCAGCATCCTTGAAGCTTCTCAAATGTGGGTAATCTAGGTTATAGTTAGGCTTTATCTGTCTGTCTGTCTGTTCTGCACAGTGGACTTAAACACACAGAACCTTCATTTGATGAATTACTTCATTTTGTATGTCCATGCCAGATTTTGAGTTTATCTACATTTATTTTTGTTGGTTGTTGCAGTTGTAGAAAGCATTACTTTTGTTTTGTCAAATGTTGAAGTAGGCTAGAAGCAGGGAGCTATTGCTGTAAGCTGTTGAAACCTTCAAGTATTTACCTATCAGTAATGTCCAGTTGGCTTTTCATAGTTGATTTAATTAGTGGCACTGAGAAAAAGAGGGTGCAGCCAGCAATATATTGAATCAGACTAGCTGGGGAAGATGAGCTATTCAAAAGGTGTCATCACACTGTCATACCTCATTGTGAAACTGCATTTTACTGTTTCAGTTCAGTATTTAAATGAAAATAATCAAAAATGTTATACCAATTATATTATTCCCTCCTGCTGTGCATTAATCTGATTAAGTGTAATCAAAGACTTCACACTTAATTTTGTAAGAAATGCGAAGTAAAAACAATTAAACTGTACTCGGCTAAAGTTCTAACCCAATGAGTTGTAATTCCCCCACAATAATGCCATTACCATGTGGCTTGGCTGAGAGTATAGGAGCATGTCAGTTGCAACAGGTTTTGTTAAGCAAGTAAAGAAATTAAACAAACATTTTTGTTGACTGACTGATTCTTGAACTGTTAGGTATACAGAGACTAGCTTGTTTTCTCATGTTTTGAGACTTGATATTTTGTAGGGAGGTAAAGTGATAACCTCTGTTCTGCTGGTTACTAACTTCTGAATTTGTGAAGGAGGTTAACTATCTTCTTATACTGCCTTAATCTTGGAAACAAGGGATTTTTTTCTGCAGGTCACAGTGATCTTGAACACACAGTCTGAGATCTATAAGGGAAGTGGGCTAGTCAGAGGAGATGGAATGGCAGATAGGAGTTAGCAGTATGATACATGGTAGGATGAGGTAGGGATGGGAGAGGTGAGGAAGGCTAAAGGAGAGAAATACTTGGGCAAAAGGAGTCATGGGTAGGGACAGAGGACAGAGTAGATGGAAAGGAGAGTGAGGGGTGCTGGACAAGAGGTCAGAAGCAGGGAAATAGTGTCAGTCAGAAATAAAGGCTGGAGAAGGTGTGGTGACTGGCTGAATAGCATGATGATAAGGTGAATAGAGTAATGCAGGTAGAAGGAAAAAGGATAAGAAGGAATCAATGTAACCGGTAGTTATGGGAAATTACCATATGGAAAGTAGGAAAAAAAGCATAGAAGAAGGGGAAGAACTTGTCAGAAAAGGAGGTAGAATGGTATGCAGAGGTGAGGTAGTTAGAGGATGAGCAGCCTAAGGAGACTAAATTACACGGGTACTAATTTTCATTTAATTTTTATTTGTTAATTATTTAAGTCTATTAGTGACTAGTATCTCATTTTAGCTCAACCTAGGAACAGCCTCTGGTTAGGTAATTTTCTCAAATTATATAACATAGGCTCATAGGTGGTTACTAAGCTGATGACCCCAGGGGGCCATTTTTAGTTTAGACATGCTTCCAAAGGTGAAAATCAAACCCTGTATGTTGTGTCTGTGAAATAAACTTGTTAACCATTAGGCCAACCCCTAATCCTCAAAATTTATATTTTGTAGGAGATCAGTCTGCTGGCTATTACAAGCCTAGCCAATAACCAGAGGTCAGAATCAAACCCTGTACCTTGTATCAGTGAAGTAAAGACCTTAAACATTATGCCAAACCAATTGTTTGCAACACGCATGTTAAGAAAATGGGAGTAAAACTCAGCACTACAGGATGATGCTTGTTAACTGCCCTTAGTCTTAACCATGTTGCTAAAATCAAAATGATTAGACTGGGGGAAGAGAAATTTGGTGGATTTCAAAATGGTCCAAGAACTAATCCCCAGCCAGGGTGCGTATATTAGCAACCCTACTTGTCAAAAAAAAAGGATACATCTATAATATAATATACAATAGGACATGGTGCATCAACTAAACTGATGGAGGGGACCATAAAGTATCCCATCAGGAAGATCAGAAGTAGTGTAGGGGCTTTACAGGTACAGTGGCACTCTTAGACATATTACCTGTAATGTGGACCAGCTGCCTCAGGAAAGAAAGGATCAGGAAATATACTTGCTGACCCATGGAATGGTTAAGAAGCAGGAGATGAAGATAGTAGGTTATGGGGCTTTGAAGAGCAAGTTGTTATTTAGCAGTGACGGACTACATCTTAGCCTGAACAAAATAGCATTTCTGAAACATTCACTGGAGAGTTACATCAGAATAATTATGTCTTTAAACTGAGAAAGAATAGAGGAGGTAGAAGAGAGTTGCTCAGAAGGAGGAAAATAGAAGACTTTTTATGAGGGAAATGAAGGGGAAAAATGAAAACTCAAGTTGAAGGAAAATGTAAAAAGGTGGAAATGAGCAAGTGAGAAAGAACAAGGAAAAGAGAATAAGTTCAACCTAAACTGTTTGAAGAAGGTAACACAGAAACGAGAAGACAACAGGAAAGGAGCAGGGAAAGAAGGGTGACAATAATTAAGATAGGGTAGGAAAGAAAAAGGAAGATAATGGAGTGGTCAGAAGAGAAGTACCAGAAATGGTAATAAAAGGAGAGAAGGGTATTGATTATAGGGGGTCTATATTACCTTATCAAAATGTATTTCCATTGAATGCTTCTGCGTGTACACTGAATCACCAAAATTCACTTCTGCAACTGTGGAATTTTTCCCACGGTAACGAAACCCTTGTCCATAACACACCAGAGCACACACCACACTAAATAAAACCCACCAAAGTGGAGGGCACCCCTCCCCAACTATATATACCAACTCTGAGATCACACTAAAGTGGGGAAAAGAACAAAGTTGTGGCATTGGCCAACTACGTCCTCACCCTGGGAAAAAATCCACAATTTGTAGAAGTGAATTTCAGTGATTCAGTGTTGATGGAGAAGCATTCAATGGAAATGCATTTTGACAAGGTAATATAGGCCCAATTATAGTTTAGACAAAACATTTGAGGGAGTGGGAGTATAAGGTGGATGGAGAGGACAGGGAAATAGAAGCATATTAAGGTCATGAGGTCAGGGTGGTGCTCATCAGTGCCCAAAGCATTGGCAGTGAGATTACCAATTTGTAAGCACTGGGAGTTGAGAGTAAAACAGATGAGACTGGGATAAACAAGATATGGGTCAATAGTAAGAGAGGGTGAGACATGCTATTCTCAGTTATTTAGGAATAATAGGGTATAAAGGATGGAGCGGGTGTAGCAGCAAGTGTCAGGGAAGGATCTGTGATATGAAATCAAACCTAAAATCCTTGAACCTTAAAACAATGCATCTGAACTTTTAAAGTCAATACATTGGAAATATACAAATCTCAGAAAACAGAAAAAATCAATTTCATTACAAAAATACATATGATGACAACTACAATTAACATAAAATAATTGAAAATGCTTGATTTTGTGAGATGGGGGGGGTGACAGACCCCCTACATCCTTACTCTAGCTACATACATATTATAAATCTAAGATCATACAGCATCAAGTAAAATTGGGTAGTTGGCTACCTTGAAAAAGAGAACTAATATTCCATTTTCTCTGAATCTGAGCCATCTCAGACTGAAAATATTTATATACCAGTGCGAGGTGGGGTAACAAGTAGAATGCAACAAAGTTTCTGCCTTTGCAAAACTTAATGTAAACTACTTTTAGTTTCTGACTTCACAGTCGTTAAAAAAAAAAAAACTTGTAGCTGCTTAGACGAGTATCTACCTATAAAAAAAACAGTTTCTTCCCAGTAAACAAACCATTCCAGTTAATATAAACGTGTTTCATACAAATCTCAAAAGTATGTCCAGCAGTATACTTTTTTTTTTCAAATTTCTTTTATTTAGACTTTTAGAATTTTTTTAACGTCAGTATCACAGTTACAGACTTTGCCAACCATGTAATGAATGTTTTACAGTCTGATAATCTTATAAATACACATTGCAAAAGCAAACAGTACTTTAAAAACTATGTACAAAAGTGCTATATGTTTTGTATAATTTGATATGTTGAAAATCTATTTGTAAGTAAATTAAAAATGTTAAAGTTTAGATTCTTCATATCATGTCTATTACAAAAGTTAGTTCAGGTTATGGTTAACTGAGAATACTGAGTTTATTGTAGTATATGATAAGTAGTGTGCTCCAGAATTGTATATAGTAGGAACATTTGCTTTGTTTTTTTATTATAACCTTATGAACTGTAATATATTTGATTGCCATTTCTTTAAAAACTTCCCACAACATCTTAGATCTATCAAGCCAGTTTTGTGTTATATACAATTTCAATAGTGAGAACAGGGTAATCAAAACATGTCTTTTTTGCTAAATGTATTTTTTGTTAGACCAATAGGAGGGATATATAAAACTGCAAATTCCCATGAGACAGTGGACTCTTCATAACCCATTTTCTCTAGCTTGACTCTTAATGAACACCACTATTTATAAGAGCATTTATAACTCCAAAGGATATGCAATATATCAAGTTTTTGACCTTTACAGTGTAAACAATTTGGTGAGGGTGTAGAGTAATATTTTTTAAGTAATACAGGAAAAAGGTATGCATTATTATTTATCATTATCTGAGTGTATCAAATTTTTTTAAAAGGGAGAAATTTAAGGGAGAGCTGGATCAACTGGATTTTCTGACTGTTTTGAATTGTAGGTTTCAATTTAATCCAGTAATTAGACTACAGAATAGCAGAATAGCATTCTGGTATTTGATAGATACAATTAATTTATACTTGCTTGATATCATTTTTTTCCTGGGTAAAGGTATTCCATAACATCCTGCATAACTTTATATGGTTGTTGCTAACATTTTGGTCCTCTAGTAAGGCTGAAGTCAATTGTTTTATCTGTCTAAGCATGATCAGATAATTTTTGGAAGGTTCCAGGTGTTACTCAGCCCATTAATTGAAAGAGTTTTGCACATATAAATGTCTTCTAGAGTTTTTTTCCCTTAATTAATGGGTACTTGTTTAAGTTAAGCATTGAATTATTTAGTTTAAAATTCAGGTTGAGGTGTATTGGTTGCAACATTTTACATGGGTTTATTAGGTTAAGTGATTTAATTATTTTTTGTAAAATTATTATTTTTAACATATTTATTTATTTTAATTTCTTTGATGCATTCCTTGTTCAGAAAAGGTAAGGCCTTAGGATTGTATTTACAGTTGGCCACATGATTATATCAGACTTTAATCCCAGTTGTGCTCCATTTCATTTTGGTTGGATTATAATCTGAAATTGCTATAATTCTGATAGTGTTTATTATATCATAACAGAGTTTTAAGTCTGGGAGACCCAGACCTCCAACCTTTTGGGGTAGATTAAGGTTTGGTAACTAATATAAACTGATTTGAGTTATCTTAAAAATCTGGATTGACTTTTAATAATAGTCTTAAAGAACTTGTTTGGAATTATTATGTTGTTGTTGTCTTTCGGCTTTTCCCAGTTAGGGGTCACCACAGCGGAACTCCGGTCCGCTAATGATTGGCAGTAGATTTTCACGAACGCCGAGGTGCCAGCTAATATTGGATGCATTAAATTGAAATAATCTTGGTAGTATGTTTATCTTGATAATCACCATTTTCGACAACAGAGAGCATTTTAATTTATTCCATCTAAGGATATCTTGAGCAGTGTTTGACCATAATTCTATTAACTTGTTTTGACAAAACAGATTTAAGTCCTAATAAAAAGTTATCCCTAAATACTTCAGCAAATCTTTTAGTTTAATCTCAGTTTCTGGAAAGTAGCTGATTAGATTGTAGTTAGGATTAAAAAAAAATAATAATAGATGATTTCTTCAAGTTTAGTTTGTAGTTAGAACATTTTCAAAATATCTCAACTGAGTGTACAATTTTTGGAAGATCATTTTTGGGTAAAGTAAAATAGAGATTGAGATCATGAGCAAAGGCAGTTAATGCGAGTTTTGTCTTGTTTAATATGGGAATATGATGAAAAGTTTTTTGTGTTATAAGAAGAAAGAGAGGATATATATATATATATATATATATATATATATATATATATATATATATATATATATATATATATATATATATTTATTTTACATTTGTTTACTGGGAAAGTCTGACTGGACACATATCCTTTTCAGCAGAGGCCTGTATATGATTTTAGGCCATTGTACAAAGACTACCTTATTTAGAAACAGGAAATACACTGCATATTTCTTCATTAAGCAGGAAAAAGGAAAAGACATTTATATATATATATATATATATATATATATATATATATATATATATATATATATATATATAAAATAAGTGCAGGGATAGTGGGCAGCCTTGTCTTGCCCCATTTATAATTTTTATTGGGGAGGGCTGAGTTTTATTTATATATGGTTGTGTCAGTATTAGCATACAAAGCTTTTATTGAATTTATAAAGACTTGTGGTATGTCAAAATATGGCATAACTGAAAAAAGAAAGTTTAAGTTAAGTCTATCAAAGGTCTTTGAGGCATCCATTATGAGTGCAAAGATTGCATTATTATATTGTTTATTAAGTAAAATCAAAGTATCCAAGGTTATGGATTACCTTGATACGGCACTCTTATAGATAGCACCCCAAAAAGGCAAACCCCCATTTCTCGGTCACCCACGTCCCCCAGAATCTCTTTTAAAGTTTTTTTTGTCTAGTCCTTCTAGCATGTCAAGGGATCAGTTGCTAGTGTCCTCTCCTGCTCAGCTGGTGAACCTGGGAATATTGAGGCAATGTTACAATTGCCTCATGTACACAGACAACCCTCTCCTCCTCCCACAAAACACAAATACATGCGAGAGATGCAACTATACGGCCAAACTGGAGGCTGAGCTCTCTCAACATAGGACTGGCAAGACCAGTCAGGAGGAGAAGGTTACCACACACACTATAGACCCAGTCTCACATAGTACCATCACAACCTCAAATCATACACATAAACACACAAAGACATACTTGGCGGCTCTGATCAAAAATCTACCAAAACAGCAGAGGCCACCAAAGCAGACACCCAAACAACCACCACCTCAGAACACAACACCTGCAACACATAGACCTCACAGTCAGAGTGTCAAACAGTCACAGCCCTTAAGGCCAAACACAATGCCAGACACACTAGTCATTGGTGACTCCATAGTCAGACACACTGACGTCCCGCTCACCAGACTGAGTAAGGAGAAGGTCACAGTAAGCTGCCTGTCGGGCGCTAGAATCCGCCACATAACGCAAGCACTCAGGTCTCTCAACAGCAGGTACAAATACGACTCAGTCATTGTCCACGCTGGTGTAAACGACCTGAGACGCACCTCCTTGGACTACATGAAAAGAGACATTGAGGAGCTCTCTGATTATGTAGCCCAGGCAGGTATGACCCTGACCTTGAGCAGTATCCTACCTTCACCAAGAATGATGCCACAATACAGAGATAAGATGATCAGCTTTAACAATTGGCTTAAACTCTGGTGTCATTCAAAGGGGATCCAATGTCTGTCTGCCTGGGATGACATGCTGGACAAGCCACGCTGCTTCGCAAGGGACGGCTTGCACCTGTCACCCGTGGGATTCCGGATATTGGCAAAGGCTCTTGCCACCCCCATAGTGCCTTTTTTAGGCAAGGCTCAAATTCTAAACCTACCACCCTAGAACACAAAAAGGAAAAAACTAAGGGTAATGCTGCTCAATGCCAGAAGTCTAAATCTCAAAATGCACACACTCGAGGCCCTTCTCAGTATGGAGAACATCGATGTCTGTGCAGTGACAGAAACCTGGTTCAAGGCTCCTGAGAGCACCCCAGCACTATCAGGTTTTACCTCTTATCATGCGTTCTGGCCCCAAAATCCGGACAATACCAAGAAAGGAGGGGTATCCATATTCATCAAGGACACCCACACCTCAAGACTGGTGGCAACGCACGATGCATCGGAGACCATCCAGGTGCAATTAACCATAGGCAAGACTGCTCTGCAAATTGTAGCATGTTACAGGCCACCCTCACAAACTCAGGAACCTCACATGGCCTTCCTGAAAACACTAGAGGGGATAAATGTATCACCAAACACCATCATACTAGGTGACTTCAATTACCCTAATATAGACTGGGAACACTACTCAAGCCCAAACACCCTAGCCCAAAAGTTCCTGGAATTCATAAACTCAAATGCCATGGAACAACTAGTCACCATCCCCACAAGAGGAGAAAACATACTTGATCTCATCATCACGAACATGGGAGCACAATGTTCAACACCGGAAGTATACCCCTCACTGGTGAGATCAGATCACAAACTAATCTCGCTGGAGGTCCTCATCCCACCCCACCTGAAATAAAAAGACCACAGTAAAGAACTTCTCGAAAGCCGACTTCACACTTCTAAAGACTAGTGTGGTCTCCTTTAAGGCCCCGAGCGGCGGAAAACAGTACTCAAGCCGCTGAATCACTTACAAATGCCTTCTACCAGCACCTGCAGGACTGCATGGATAAGGCAATCCCAAGCAAAACAAAGACTCTTTGTACCAAAGGCAAGCGTCCAGTCTGGTGGACCCCAGCCATAAACAAACTCTACAACAAAAGGAGGAAGTTACTACAAGATAGAGCAAAATCCTTAAAAGGTAAGACACCCTTGATCACTATAAGTAAAAAACTAAGAGCTCTCATAAAATCATCCAAAGCAAATTTTGAGAGAAAAATAGCTAAAGACTCAAAAGACAATCATAAGGCCTTCTTTAGCTATGTTAGAAACCTGGGAGGAAACTCCCAGATATGCTCAGAACTAGTTCAAAATGATGTGAAGATTACTGATCCTACAGACATTGCCAACATACTGGCTGACAGGTTCAGTGCAAACTTCTCCCCTCTCCCCAAAGGAGAGATATCTATACCAAGCGATTGCAGCCCCCAAACATCTCCAACGCCCAAGTGAGAACTGCTCTCTCCAAAGCAAAAACACAGCATCCATGGGACCTGATGGTGTCCCCGGCTGTGTGCTCCACGAACTCAATGAGGAATTAAACCCACAGCTAGGACAGCTGTTTAATCATAGTCTTACCTCTGGATACGCACTCCAGGAAGTGGCGCACTGCAACTGTGGTCCCACTTCACAAAGGCGGTGCCTCCACCGACCCTGGAAATTACCGGCCCATTAGCTTGACAAGCCTTATCTGCAAAGCCATGGAGAGGATCATAATGGACCTCATAAATAAAGACATAGGGAGTTTGCAGACTTTGGATCCATCCCAGTTTGGCTTTGTCAAAGGCAGATCATGCTTTCTAAACTTGGTTGACTTTTTCGAAACAGTCACCAAAGCCATTGATGAGGGAAAGGCAGTCCATACAGCCTACCTCGATCTGGCGAAGGCCTTCGATACAATACCCCACTCGGGTATCATTGAAAAACTCATCAGCTTAAATGTTAACCCATACATCACAAGATGGGTTGCAAACTGGCTGAGTGACAGAACCCACAGGGTCAGAGTTGCTGGCGCCATGTCAGACTCAAAGCCCGTCACAAGTGGTGTACCACAGGGCTCAGTTCTGGGCCCACTCTTGTTTGGCATCTACTTTTCCGAAGTACAAGCAAACACAGGAGGGTTATGGCTGACAAAGTTTGCAGATGACTGCAAACTGGGCGCCATAGTAGAAAACACATCTGACACAGATATCCTTCAGAAGGGTCTCACAGAAACGGATAACTGGTGCCAGAGCCATGGCCTAAAGTTAAATGCCAAAAAATGCATAGTCATACCCTTCGGGAAAAACAGGGTTACCCCTAGCTACCAAATAGGTGGCAATCCACTGAGCACAGAAGAAGTTATCAGGGACCTGGGGACCCAGGCTGATAGTAGTCTGTCATTCGACACCCATGTAGCTAAAGTAGTTAGGAAGACCTTCTACATTGCCCACCTTATCATGAAGGGATTCTCATCTAGATCAAGGGAGGTCATAGTCTCCCTATACTCATCACTCATCAGACCAATGATTGAGTACAATGCCCCATTCGGAATGTATCTGACCCGACACTTGCAGCAGCTGGAGAGGCCACAAAGTTCCTCACCAAAAGGATAAAGGGTCTCAAACATCTGTCCTATGCTGCCCGACTGAAAGAACTCCAGCTCTATTCAGTCGCCACCGCTTGCTCAGAGGTGACCTTTGCCTAACATACAAGGCCATGTCAAACCCAGATTTGATGAATATGCTTCACCTCAAAAATCTAGATCCGTCAGAGCCACAAGGGCGGGAGACTTAAACCTCGACACGGCTATTAATAGGACGTGCTGGAGGGATAGATTCATCACCCAAAGACTCCCTATGCTGTGGAATAAAATCCCGGTATATGTGAGGCAGAGCACCTCGCTGGCCTTGTTCAAGAGAAATCTTGACCAATGGATGGGAGATCGCAGATATACCCCAGGGATTACCTCAGTGTCACTGCTCAACAGAGGCACAGCAAAATAATGGGTATAGTTCCCCATAATAAAGGGGTGGCGTAAGCCACAAAACTATGGGCTAGGCTTGTAAATGCCCTCGGGCAGATAGCCTAGTATGAACCTATGAACCTATGAACCTATTGTGTGGTCACAGGTTTGTCTGCCCTGAATGAATTCTGATTGGTTAGGCAATATCATATTTGGTAGTATGGACTTCAATCTGTTAGAAAATAATGAAGTAAATATTTTGATATCTATATTTATAAGATAGATTGGTCTGTAATTTAGCAGGGTTTTGGTGTCCAAATTTGCTTTTGGAATAAAAAATGTTCTAGAATTGTTAAGGTATAGGTTTTCCAAATTTGCTTTTGGAATAAAAATTGTTCTAGAAGTGCTAAGGTATATATATATATATTTTTATTTATTTAACATTTGTTAACCAGGAAGTCTGATTTGAAACAAAGCCAATTTTCAATGGAGGCCCAGGGAGAAAGGCTCCAGATGCATGTCTTTGTAACTTGGGAGGAAACCCACACGAATGCAGGGGGGACATGCAGACTCCACAAGGAAGGCACCCCAGCTGAGAATCAAACTGGTGAACCTCTTGCTGTTAAGCGACAATGCTACCGCTGCACCACTGCACCATCCATAAGATAGATAGATAGATATGTGATACCATTTTCTTTTGTAAAATTATATTATTAAAGAAATGTAGCAGGGTTTTTGAGATTTTTTTTGACTAAATGTTCCCATTTTTTATAAAAGTCTGAAGTATAGCCATCAGGCCCTGAAGATTTGTCTTGTTTAAGAAATTTGTAAGATGTATAGGATTTTAGGCCATTGTACAAAGACTTCCTTATTTAGAAACAGGAAATACACTGCATATTTCTTAATCAAGCAGGAAAAGATGGCCCAGACATCTTGACATCCACAATGAACACAAAATCATCACCACCAGTCATTCAGGTACATAAACCATTATTTATTTATTTAATTGTTTTACTTCTTGAAATTATCATTCATTCACAGTCATATATTCAATAGGTTTTGGCCTTGTCCATTATGTCTAATGGAAGTTATTTGTACTAATTTCTTTCTTACCCTTCTCTATCATTCCTTACTCAGGGGTAGGAAACATCATGCCATGATGTTTTAAACATGTTTTTTGAGTCTTTGGGTGCGGTACTCCTTTAAAGGCATTAATGAAGGCTTGCTGAGCTTCGTTGGTCATTCTGACTATTTAACACCTTTTTTTTGAAATAACAGAGTGGAGGGGTAATTCATTTGGAATTGAATTATTTTTGAGTCCAAAAATGCACAAAATGGTGACAGTTTTTGTGTATCATGTTTAATTTGATAGGGCAGGTCTTGAGCAAATGTAATTTATTTATTATTGCATTTGTTTACTGGGAAGGTCCACTGGGCCTAAGTGAGCCCATTTTCAGTGGGGGCATGGAGAGAAAAGTGCCACATATATTACCAAAACATACAAGAAAAATAAACACACAGTATAGAGTAACATACAGTTACAATAGAGTAAAATATCAGACATTAAAAACTAGTACAGAGTACATGCAGCCACAATGCATTGAAGATAATATGATCTCAATGGTTTGAATATTATATACATTTTTATACAGTTCTACATTGTGTAAAATTATTAACACTGATAGTGGAGTTATATGACTAAAATGTTAACGGTTTGCCGCTGTTAGTAGCTAAGATTTAGTAGGCAGAGTAAGAGCTCATACAGTTGTTATGGCAAGATGGATTACAACAGCTATATGAGTTTAGTGATGGAATGATGAAATGATTATAGTGAATGAGGCAGGTTTTTAAGGAGGTTTAGTTTTGTCACATGTGCAGTGCCATAGAAAAGAAAGATGTTTTCTGAGGGATGTCTTGAAGAGAGCAGTATTACTGATGGTTCTGATTGAAGGTGGGAGGTCATTCCAGAGTTTTGATACAGTAAAAGAGTACAGTATTTGACCAGATGAGAGATTTGTTTTATCAACTTTCATCAACAATTTGTTTTCAGATCTAAGGGGTCTGTTGGGGTGATATGTGATTAATAAGGAGGAAAGAGAAGGGCACATTAATGGTTTGTATATAAGTTTATGTGCAGTAGTTAACTGTAGATATATCAGGTAATGCACCAGTTCAAGCCAATCTAGTTGACGTAGAGATAAGCAGTGAAGGGATGAATATTTAGAGTTTGTTACAAATTTGGCGATCTTATTGTAGCGTGAGTCAAGTTTGGTTTTCAGGGAGGATTATAAGTTGGTGAGGATGGGAGCACCATATACCAGAAATGAAAGGAGAAAAGAAGAGGCTAGAGCTTTCTTTGCAGTGAAGCTAAGGAAGGGATTGTGTCTATAAAGGATACCTGGTTTCTGATGTGGTTTTTGATTTTGTTGTGGATATGGAGGTTGAATGCTAGATTGTCGTTGATGGTGACTCCTAGCAGTTTAGTACTTGGAACAACTTCAATGATAGTATTAGTTAGGGACTAGACAGAGAAATCATTCCTGTTGAGAGGTGTGTTTCTTGGGGGGGAGGGGTGAATTTTGTTTCCATTCCATATTATTAATTGTTTCTTTTTTGCTATTACAAGAATTTTACAAACATCCTGATAGTTTAAAAGTCTGACATAGATTTGTCTTGGCTTGTCCTATGCTTGTGCGGCTCTCAGTGCTTGATGTGCTTTCTCTATGACAATCTGGTTAGCCTCCATCTGATGTTCCAAAAGACAGCCCATTATCTGTTATAGAACTTCCATTAATTTTGCTTGCTCATATATTTCAGGTACTCCTGATATTAAAATATTATTTCTTCTGCTTCTTGCTTCTAAGTTTAAGATTTTTTGTTGGAATTCTGTAATGTTTTTGTTGTTAGAATTAAAAGCTTCTTTTAACTTATTAATTTTAATTTAATTTTCTATTGTTTTAGCTTCTGTTTTTTCTAGCCTGTTTGTTATTTGGTTTAGTGTCTTACTAAAGTTTTTTAGTTGGTCTGCAAATTGTTGAATCACCATTTGCAGTGGTTGTAAAGCCGTTTTGAAATCTTTTATATCAAGGAACTGGTCTGTTTTTGATTTATTTGTACCCTTTTGGCTTTCCAGTTGTCTCAATATTCTTGGTCATTTGGAAATACTTTCTTTTTCTGGTGTGATTGCTGCTGAAATCTTAGATTTAGTTAATTGTGTGTCCATATTTTCTGTTTCATTTGCCATCATTCATTGCTCTCCAGTAATAGCTTTATTTTCTCTTTTACAGCTCTACAGGCCCTGGTTGCAATGAGGTAAGTCGTTTGCTTCTCACAGGTAAGCTAATGTAGCTTTTAGGGAACAATCCTGGTTAGTGTATGATTAAGCCCATTTTTTTAAAGTATTTTGACTCTCTGGTACGTATTTTTGGGTTGGTTTAACTGAAGTTCCCTTGCTGTTATGGAACCATTCGATCAGCATGATAACAGGTTGGCCACTATCTTCCAAATCCTGTATTAAACACTTTTAATTAATCAAAATCCCAACAGACACAGTACAAACAACAACCTCATCAATCAGGTTTCATACTATAAGCTAAGTCAGCAATACAACATAAGACAAGCTTAAAACATCAAGTGCTTTCATACTTCTGATAGCGTTAGAACCATTTAAAATGTTTTAAGGGTATGAACTTAAAGTGCCAGATGATATTTAGAGGTGGAGGATGTGGAAAAGGAAAGGGAAGCAATAAGAAAGGGGAATATGGAAAACGGGCAGGGCAACTGTAAGATGATGGGCATTTCATCTTCTACTTTATGCTGATAAAGCTGCTAGGGCCAAAAGGAGAACACTGGCCAAACGAGACCCTGCAAAATGTCATCCTTTCTAGCTTCCTAGGGTATAGGCTGGTTAAGGTCACAATTAGGAGATGGGGAAGGGTGAAACAGGTAGTTATAAAGGGAGAACTCTGTCCACAGAGGCAGATTAGAACATCCCATCATCTGTAGTGGGTAGAGATAAGCTGATTGAGATAAAAGACTAGAAAAGTTTCAAACCAAATAGCAATGTATCAAACTAGGTAAGAGAGAACACTCAGTCTAGAGCCTGGAACAAAGGATTTGGTGATGGATGCCCACTTTAGGGTTTTGCTGACAGCAGTAACCATGCAACCTTGTGATTTATGTGGATTATGGAAAAGTTATCTAGTTGGACAGAAAGACCTGACCTGAATCTAGGATTATGGTAATATGTATGAGCTAAACAGCAATATCCTTGGGATACAGGAGGAAGCATAAGAGTGGAGGATCCATGAGAAATAATGACAGCTATATGGGAGGCATGAAAAAAGGTTTTTGAGAGGGTTCGAAGTAATATTTCACTAGGGAGGTGACAATGGCTATTAAAGACAAACAGGAGAAATATGGAACTGAAAGGACAAGTTTGAGAACTAATGAGAGAGTTATGTGGAAGCCAGAAAGAAGACAGCAAACTGGATAAGAAAGGTCGAGGGTAAAATGGAGGAAAGAATGGAAACACATTTTTAGGCATGTAGGAGAAAGACAAAGGACAGAGAGAGAGAAATTGTTGAAATACTTGCTCAGGAAGGTTAGACATACAAACAGGCCAGAGAAAATGGATATGTTTCATCACATGCTACTGCTGTTGTTGCACAACTACTACAAAATGAGGTTAAAAGGACTTGACTAGTCAGTTCCCAGCAGTGCAAATACCTCAATATTGGGACTCATATCTGGTTTGTTTAACTGTGATTTGACAGGAATTACATGGTAATGTGTCCATGCAAAGCTGCTTAATATGATAAGGATTGCTGTAGGCTCCCTATTGAAATGTTGTCACTCAAAATGCTGAGTCCTGACAAGCTGGAGAAAAAAAACAAAGCTACAGGAGAAGAGAGACTCTTGAACATTGTTCTTCTCCTTTAAACTTCTTTTTTTTGGGGGGGTAAGCCCCTCTGCGCCCCCTGAACTTATATATACCATATCCAAGATCACCATACTGTGGAGAAAAAGGAATATTCTGGGAAATGACCATCTCTAACTTGGTAGATGTAAGTTAGTTTTTTGGCAATTCAGTTTCTGTGTTTTGGGATACAAAATAGTGGGTCCCAGCATTTCAAATAGTTACATTTTTGGCAGTCAGACATTAATTTAATGAGATGTTTTTTGAAGGAAGCTTTCCCTCCCTAGTCTCTTCCTCCTCACGAGGGGATGACCCCCATACCCCTTACTTTGTTATTCTAACTTCATGATTTCAGGGTAGTGGAAATGCAATGTTTGGAGTTAAACTGATGGCCTAACAAATTTGCTAATTTCACAATTCAGTCTGAGAGTATGTGGATTTACTTTAACATTCATTGTTTAGGCATTCATTCAATGAAGACAGACTGATCATTTGTCCTTCAAATGAATGATGACTTTCCCTACCATCAGTGTTCAGTTGGAAAAGTGAAGGAAAGATGCAAATCTGGGAGGGCAGAAGAGAATAATGGGTGTGGAGGAACATATGAAGTGATACCATCTAAAGAAATGATAAAGGTGTTAGGAACTTTAAATGCACCCATGACACAAAGACCATATGAGATTCCCCCAAGGATCTTCAAAAGGGCTACTAGGACACAGTTAGAATATCCTATGAAAAACTGATGGCTCCTAAAACGAGGGGGGGGGTTGGATTTACCAGATTTTGAGATGTATTATACAGTGATTCAGGCCAATAGGATTTTAAGGGTGTCTTACTTGGACAGTGAAAATAGGAAATGGATACCCAAATGGGTACTGCTAAATTATAAACATATAAAAGGGAAGAGAATTAATGTTAAAGCTGTACCATTTTTGAATATAAAAACATTGAGTAAATATGAGTTAATGGAACACATCAAGGTATGGGCAGTGGCGACTCAAACTCTGTTTGCCTCCTTGAACCTTTTAAAATATATGATGATGTTTCAACCGTTTGATGGAAATCCTAATATAACTATTGGTAATCAACTGATAGACTTAAAGAAATATCCATTTATTAAGGAATTAACTGTAAGGGATTTATACCCCTTCCTAGGAGTAGCGGTACATGATGTTCTGGAGTTGCAAGTGCATTTATAAATTATGGAATTCTTTAAAGTTACAACTACAAAAAATGGGTTACCAAAACTCAACACTCTCCTGGGAATTTCTGATTTTACATATTCCACCGGAGAATTTGGACAAAACAAAAAAGATTGTAATTATGAATATTAGTTTACTAATGAAATTATATATAGCCACAAATTGGTTGAACCCAGCACAGGTGTCGTGGCAAAATTTCAGGCTGTTAGCGATTAAGCATATATTAGCGCACAAATTGTTAATTAGAAATAATAAGAAAAGTATAAACAGCATAAAAATTTGGGAACAAATCTTTAATATTATTTTGGCGTAGCGGTTCCTATCCACTTTCCGTCAGGACATTCTGTATGTGTACCAACACATTCTTGGATTAGATAGAAAATGTAGAAATAATACAAATTATTGGCTTGAGTTGGTTTATAATTGTCTATTGTAGATGCTTTTATGTTTAATTTTTTGTGATTTTAATTTCCTGTACTTGGTTAAAATGATATTTATTCTTAATGTATTATAGGGAAATTCAAAATGGAACTAAAACATTGGAAGCAATATTGTACATAATGTAAATAGTGTGTGAAATGTATAATGGTTTGGCAAAACAATAAAAATGATTATTGAAAAAAAAAGAACTCTGTCAGAGCTGTTCTTTAAGGAAGAGGTGATTCTTGGAAATTGTGTGCCAGTATTGGTGGGTATTTGTCCATAAAAACACTGCAAGTAACAACACAAGGAACTACAGTCTGCTGAAGCTGACTTCAGCAGTAGGTAGAATAACAGAGGTGGTCCTAAAATCAAGTGTCATGAGGTTTCCAGAACAGAATTAGCTGCTTAATGAATTCCTATATGGATTCATAGTGGGGGGTTCCTGTCAGAAAAATCTGATAGAGTTCTGTGATGGAGTTACCAGGTTGATGGACAAAGATAACCTTGTGAACATTGTCTGTCTGGATGTCTAACATTATAACCTTTGTTTCTGCCTCCATTATAGATTCTTGAAAATAGAAGGGGACATAGGAGTGGGAAGTAAAATGTGCATATGAACAGAGAAGTGGTTAGAGGAGCAAGTAGCAGAGTGTCAGTAACAGGTGGCTCTCATGGGGAAAAGATGCCAGATCAGGTTTCAGAGGGAGCTATCCTTGGTCAAGAATGCCTTTTTTTCACTAATCTCATTCAGAGCATCAAGAAAAACAGGATCAGTACATAAAACAGAGGTTTTTGGACTGCTGTATGAAGGGGGGAGGGGCTCCACATCTCTCCAGTGACTTAAACAGGCTGAAGGAATACTTCAAAAGGTGGCATCACTTTTTCAGCATGCTAAATGCATAGTGATGCACCTGATAATGATAACACAAACATGCAATATGCACTTGGAGAGGTCTGGATTCAAAAAGCTGAAAAAGAAGGATTTGGGGGTTCTTTTACACAGAATGTAAGAATCATCAGGACAGCACAATAAGTTAGCAGCATGGTCAAATTAAACATGAAAGCTACAATTAGCATTTATAACCTGGGTTTTAGTATTTGTTGCAGTGCTCAGAGCTGGATTGGAAAGGTATATCTCCATGACTGGACTTTTCATCTAAGTTAGAGGAGAAAATGGATGAAAAAGAAGAAGAATAAAGGCTATGTGTTTAGACACTAAGTAGAAGGACAGAATGAGCATAGAAAAAGTCAGGAGAACACAAAATGATGTCTGGGCCAGGTAGATAATAGCAAACTGCAGTGTAATTATTTTGGGAAGGAAGATGTGGATGGTAGTCTCTCAGGAACATGGGCCAGCAGCAAAAAAGGGAAGAACATGCAAGTGCCAGGGTATTAAGTTTTTAGGAATATTATAAAAGGGGTAGATAGAGAGGGATTAATGAGCTATGTAAGGAAAAGCATTAAATGAAAGGTTATACAGAAAGGAGGAACCCCATCTCAAGAAGGGATCAAGGGAGTGGACAATGTCAGAATCTAGGATAAGTACCCTAGCAATTAAGGTAGAGAAAGGGGAAAAGTGCTGTTGGTTTCATTCAGTACATTAGCCCCTAGACACACCAGGTCATCAAAATGAGGGACTGGCTAAGAGAATTCTAAGGGATTTGAATCTACCAGTACTAGACCAGAGGGTTCCAATTTCCACAACAGAGAAGGAGTGGGAAGTATTTGAAGATTTTTGGAGTTATTGTTTTGGTAAAACTTGCAAACTATGTGTTTAACTCATCCAATTGTCCATAACTGACTCATGCTGTTGGATGAGTTGCCAACTGGCTTACTGACAGAACCCACACTGTAAAAGTTGCAGACTTCAAATCTGACTTCAAACCAGTGACAAGTGGAGTACCACAGGGTTCAGTCCTGGGACCTCTCCTGTCTGATAGCTACTTCTCTGAAGTACAGGCTAATACAGAAGGCCTCTGGCTAATGAAATTCACAGATGACTGCAAACTAGGAGCCATAGTTGAGTCCCCAAATGATGTGGACATCCTACAGAAGGGCCTCACTGAGACAAATGCCTGGTTTCAGGGGCATGGCCTCAAGCTCAGTGCCAAAAAGTGCATTGTCATCCCCTTTGGTAAAACCTCTGTACCCATGAACTCCCACATAAGTGGCAGTCTGCTTAATGCTGGATGTGTGATAAGAGACCTTGGGACCCAGGTGGACAGTAGTTTCTCCTTTGATAATCACATCACCACAGTAGTCAGGAAATCCTTCTATGTGGTACACCTCATCACAAAAGGGTTCTCATCCAGGAAAAAAGAGGTCATTGTTCCTCTCTACTCGGCACTCATTAGACCGATTATAGAGTACAACGCCCCTTTTGTAATGTACCTCACAAGACATCTGCAGCAGCTGGAAAGGCCACAGAAGTACCTCACAAAGAGGATTACTGGCCGCAAACAGATGCCCTACGCAGACCATTTAAAAAAACACCAGATTTACTCTGTAGCATATCGCCTACCCCGAGGAGATCTCTGCCTAACATATAAAGCTATGTTAAACTCAGAGCCGTTGGACATGCTACACCTTAAGAAATCCCAGTCCCTCCGAGCTACACACTCTAGGGACCTAAACCTTGTCACCAGAATAAACAGGACATGCTGGAGGGCTAGATTCCTGTCCCAGAGACTTCCTATACTCTAGAACAAGCTACCCATCTATGTCAAGCAAAGTTCCTCATTAGCACTCTTCAAGAAAAATCTTGATGAATGGATGGGAAATAGGAAATATACCCCAGGGATCACTTCTGTGGCTCTGCTCAACAGGGGCACAGGAAATTAACTTTCTTGGGTGGCGTAAGCCAGGGAACCTTGTTGGCTAGGCCTACTTTGGGCTGATAGCCTAGTACCTACCTATGATCCTATGACATACGCTACAATGCAACCTCATATTTGCTCATTGTCATTTTATATCTATTCCTAAATCCAGAAATCAATTTGGGAATTAAGGTAATTCAGTTTTAAGTCAGTAAGTTATAAAACAAGCTCATACAAGCTTATAGTAATGTAGCCTTTTGGAAAACCTATCTTTCAACCTTCTCTGTAGGACTTTCTGTATGCCCAATAGACATGTTATTGTGAGACAACATGTTGATATAAAGTTTAGATTTAATTCTATCAACAGACCAAAACTGATTGCTCTTCTGTATTGTTTGACTAATGTAGACTATTTGCTTTCAGTCATGGTAATTTCTTTGTTATAATGTTATCTCACTGCCTTCTGTGTGGAGTCTGCACATCTTCACCTGGTTTATGTAGGTTTTTGCCAGATGCTTCACTTTCTTGTCACATCCCAAAGATGTCCCATAGGTAAACTGGCATTTCTCTAAATTGTTTCTACATGTGTATGCCATACAAGGATGAATGAGCACATGTGGGCAGCAAATGCCAGATTAGACTCTAAACTGGATTAAACATGTAATGGGAATGAATAAGTGAATAATTTAATCTTTATTTGTATCATTTGTAATATTTGTAACATTTGTGCATTCCTGCATCAGAGTTGTGTTCTGCCTAGATATATATATTTTTGGCAGTATTTCTTCAGCCATTGCTCTCCTACATCAGTATTACTCTGTTTTAAAATTATAATAGCAAATTTATGTCCTTTTTTATTATAATTTATCTACTCTTGTTTTGGTGATTGTACATGTTTTGGAGCTTTTTTCTCCAGGATGGTCTTTGTCAAAGGAAAAAACTTCAAAGACCAATACACGTAAGGTTCAGATAAGGCACATTTAATAACTTGCTGCAAGGAGACAAAAACATGCAAATACAGGATTTTGCTAACTACTAACAGGAAGTATGCTATTCTTATACTGTTCTACAAGACATTGCCTTCTATGGTTGACGTAATCAAACACAACTTTCAGTATTGTTCTACAGCAGATGTTACTCAGATTTTCTGCTGACATGACTGGATTTATGAAAAACATTTTGAGAAAAACAACCAGGCCTTAGTGAGCTCTAGCCCGTTACAAGCTTCTATTGTGTAGTTCTAATACATGTGTTACATTTCAAGGTACTTTTCTAGCTTAGGCACAAGCAAATGCTGATTGCAGTTCATATTTTCAAGCAGTCTTTGTTCTGATTATCTATAGTTTCTGCAGCTGTGTATTTTCTCACAGCACAAGCAGAACTCCTTGTCTAAGTCTCATAACATTAATACAAGTGATACATCTATTCATTATTTTCCTGACACAAGCAGAAATTATCTGCTTCCCTGTAAATTTCCAAAGCATAAGCAAAGATTATAGCTGCGCATATTTCATGACAATACAAGGTTAGAAAGCTTCTGCAATTTGTACAGATTTTATGCAGTGTGAAATAGAATAAATGTGTTAACCCTTTTCAAGCCTTAAATGCACTAAGCATATTACTAATACATACACTAATACATATTTTTCTAACATTTCCCCCCTTTTAATACTTTTATTCTACTTTCAAAATAAGCATAAACATTTTTTTCTTCTCCTAACCTCTTCCCACTTAGGATTTGCAGTTAAGGGAGTCATTCAATTTAAACTTATGAAAGCATTTTCAATCTTTTAACAGTTCTTCAAACTCAGTACTTTGATATAAGGTTTCAGAAACTGACATGTTAAAGTCTTTTCATGCAGGGGATGCCACAGCAAACACATACTCCCAGTAGGATCATTCCTATAAAAATGGCAATCAGGATGTTCATTAGGATAGTACCCCACCCCCAAACCATTTCTGGAAAAAGTCCATCAGTGGGTTTGGTCCTGGTTTGGTCATGTCCGATACTTGCTGAATTACCTCAAGGTGATTGTCTATCTCGTGTTTATGGTCAGGAATATATGAACAGCACTCCTCCTGGATTAAAGCGCAAGTACCACCTCTCGCCACTAGGGTGAAGTCGAGAGCCATGTGGTTTTGAAGCACTACAGTTCTCATGGCATTCAGTTCATCAGTCATCAATTCTAGAGTGGAAAAAGTTGCATTGCTCATTACTTCAAGAAGTTTAGACAGTTTTCTCAGCTCCCAGATCGATTTCACTGCTCCATATGCTGGTGATATGCCTGCCCACGATATAACACTGTCACTCAAGTCCATGTGTGTCAGTTTATCGCCTATAGAATGATGTTTTTTCAAGCGCGCATCGATTTGCCCCACTGGATTTACAGGTTTCTTGACGACCTCTCGGACATTCTGAATTTTTCCTCGAGGTAAGACCGCTGTGTGTCGTATGGCTGGAACCAGGTAGCCCAAAAAAACAACTGCCGGACCAATTCTCAGGTAACCACTTGTATGCTTTTCTACCACATACAAAATAACAATCCTCTACTTTAGTATTAACTTTACTATGAATATGCACTTGTCCTGCATGAAACATTTTTCTATCAATTATAGACAGTTGTTTATAAAGAACAGAATCCTGTTTTACTTCATCAGTTGTTTTGTGCATCAATTCAAAAAATGAATCATAGTTTGTATTACAATAAGAACCAGCATTGTTAGCTTTAGTGTAACATTTATAAGGAACAGTCACATTGCAATTGCTCCAACCCACCTGAACAGTATCATTTTTATAAAAACACACAGTTCCCTTTTGTGGACTAGACAAGTGCAATGCTATTTTATCTTGTGATGTAATGGTTGAGGTATCATAAATCAAGTTTTCCCAAGTCTCGTTGACCCCTAGGGGGACTGTAGTCATTAATAACCTCCCGTATGCTGTCGGCAATGCAGTGCAAATCCAGCAATTTGAAACATTGAAAGTCTCAGCATACACATATTTAATTGCCTGGTAAGTGTTGAAGTTTGGGTGCCAGTCTATGAGTAATGCTTCACGTTTATTCAGTTCAGTTTGTGTGGCTGGATAAAGGAATGGCCACAACAAAAAGATTATTGTCACTAGTACAGTGAACAGGATGATTATGCAATACTTCTGAGGAAGTTGTTGTTTTGCATTCCTGTTTTTTCTGGATTCTATCATTTTTGCTCTTGACATGTGACAAGATTTTTGTCCAGTTCAAAGTTCTTAACTAGTTTGCAGTGCATCAAGTGGATCCATGAGGCATGCCCTGCGATCTTGACTGCAGTGGGTGTCGACAGAAGCACTTGATATGGACCTTCCCACTTTGGTGACGTCCAATTCTTTTTTATTGTCTTCACCCAGATCCAGGTTCCTGGAGCCACTGCCACTTCTGATGGTCTGGTTTGTTCTTCATCTGAAACAGAATTTGACTGCAACAGATGTTTAGAATTCAACAAATTTCTCATATACTCTGCTAGTGTACAGTCGGCTTCCTGGTCTGTGGGCATGAGAGGTTTCCACTGAGGTATATAATAAGCCCTTCCAAATAGTTTTTCAAAAGGAGTCAATCCTTTTGCATTTGGAACAGTTCTCATGCTCAACAGTGCCAGGGGCAGACAGTACACCCAATTTCTCTTTCTTTCTGCTATTAACTTTCTTAGCTTACTCTTTAAAATCCCATTATGCCTCTCAACTAACCCTGCAGATTGCGGATGATATGCACAATGATTTTTTAAAGAAATACCAAAATGCTTACTTAGCTGTTGTATGGTTTGGTTTACAAAATGTATACCGTTGTCACTGTAGATCCTTTCTGGAATGCCGAATCTAGGGATGATTTCTTTAATGAGGATTTTTGCTACGGTAGCCGCATCTGGATTTTTAGTCGGAAAGGCTTCCACCCATCTAGAAAACATATCTATAATGACAAGACAATACTTCTTATTTTCACATTTGTTCATTTCTATGAAATCCATACAGATAGTATGAAACGGATATGGTGGTGTAGGGAAACTCCCTTGCTTGGGCTTTAACGCCCCTTGTGCATGATGTTTGTTACAAACGTGGCACATTAAACAACATTTTTTAGAGTAGTTTAAGAATCCATATGTCGTGAACACTCGGTTCACCAGCTGTACCATCCCCCCTGTTGAGACATGGCATTGCCCATGGCTCAACAAAGCTGCATATCTAAACAAATTAGATGGTAATATCGGTTTCCCTTCTTTAGAGATGTACAGCCCCTTTTCGAGAATTGCTCCTCATCTTACCCATCTTTGTTTTTCAGCCTGCGTAGTAAGTGTCTGCATTGTCTTTAACATTTCTAAGTCTAAAATCTCAGAGGGTTGTAACTCCTTATTAAAAAGAAATACTTCTGAAGCTGCCTGTTTTGCAGCTGTATCAGCTCTCGCATTACCTTTTGAAATCCTATTCTGTTGCTTGGTATGAGCTGTGCATTTACAAATAGCTACTTTCTGAGGTAACTGAATAGATTCTAAAAGATCTAAAATAAACTGTGCATGATTGATTGGTTTGCCAGTAGATGTTATCATTCCTCGATTTTTCCACTGTTGCACAAAAACATGTACAGTAGAAAAAGCGTACTGGCTGTCAGTAAAAATGTTCACACATTTACCCTTTGCTAAGGTACATGCTCGTGTCAAGGCAATCAATTCTGCTGCCTGTGCAGTTAAGTTGTGTAGTAAAGGTTTTGCTTCTATAATCTCAGTATCAGAAACTACTGCATATCCCACTAGGTTCTGTCCTGCAGGAACCCTTTTGCACGAGCCATCCACGTAGTATGTCACCTCGGCATCATTCAAGGGGACATCCATGAGATCTTTTCTAGGCAGTGTCTTTTGCTCAATCACCTGCAGGCAGCAGTGTGGTGTGCCATCTGCAGGGGTTGGGAGCAAGGTAGAAGGGTTCAAAGTCATGCATCGTTCAGTTGTCATATGAGGTTGGCTCAACAATATAGTCATACAGGAAAGATGCCTAGCAGGGGAAAGATATGCTACCTTCTCTTGCAGTAAAATAATCACGACTGCATGAGGCACTCTCAAAGTGAGAGGGTGGAATAAAACTACTGAGGCCGAAGCCTGTACTGCCATTGCAGCTGCAACTACTGCTTGTACACAGTGAGGTAAAGACCGTGCCACTGGGTCTAGTTGTGATGAATAATAAGCAATAGGGCGTTGCTTGTCCCCATGCTGTTGTGTCAACACTGATGTCATATAACCTTTCTTACAATCTACAGTTTGGAAAAAACGTTTATGATAGTTTGGTAATCCTAAAACTAATGAGGACGCTATTAACCGTTTTAGTTTGCAGAAAGCAGATTCTGCTTCTGATGTCCATTGTAACAAATCCTGTGCTGCCATAGGCTTTTTATATATCAGGTTAGTCAACGGTGCAGATTCCAAGGCATAGTTTGGAATCCAGCTCTGGCAAAAATTAGTCGTACCCAGGAAGGACATCATTTCCTTCTTGGTAGTGGGTTTTGGTGCTTGCAAAATTGCTACTTTTCTGTCCTCATCTAATGTTCTTCCCTCTTTGGATATTACATATCCTAGGTATTTAACTTGTTTTTTCCAAAGCTGCAGTTTATTTTTGTTTACCTTATGTCCTTCAGTGGCTAGAAATTGTAATAGCGCTATGGTATCTTCTTTGCAATCTTGCTGGGTGGGAGCCGCCAGCAGGATATCATCAACATAAAGTAAAATCTGACTGCCTCTTGGTGGGGGTAAATCCCGTCATGTTGCTTGCCATTTCTTGTGAGAATATTGTCAGACTTTCACAATATCCCTGTGGTAGTCGCGTATATGTATACCTTTTCCCCTGAAATGTGAATGCAAACCAATATTGGCTGTCAGGGTGTATTGGTATCGAAAAAAACGCATTGCTGATATCTACCACAGAAAAATATTTCTGTTGAGGTTTTAAATCATTCAACAGGGTGTGTGGGTCTGGCACTTTAGGTGCCCTTGGTATTACTGCGTCATTTACAGCTTGTAAATCTTGGACCATACGCCATTCTCCATTTGCTTTCTTAACAGGAAATAAGGGTGTGTTACATGGTGAATCAGGAGATTCCACCAGCCCCCCTTCCTTAAGTAAAGCTGCTATAATAGGTTTTATTCCTACCTCTGCATCTTTTCTTAAGGGATACTGTCTTTTCTGTGGTCTGAATGCTAACTTTGGCATGATAGTAACTGGTCCCGCTGTACGAATAAGTCCTACATCTGACTTTCCTGTTGACCAAAGAGTTTCTGGTATATTCTGTAAGGCATTCTCTTCCTCCTTTAATAGGAGTGCTAATCAGCTGTCCTTGCTAGACTGCAAGTGCACGGCTGGGTGGGTCTGAGTTATCCAATTCAACTTCTGCATTTGTATTCCCTGTTCTGACAGTTCTAACTCTGTCTGCTTTTCCCATCTCATGACTTTTTCTCCTAAGTCTACCCATTTTACATTCTTATCCTTAGTTAAGCTAACATGTGGTAATCGATTAGATTTATAGAGTGCAAAGAACTCCTGGGGCAATGAACAGCTGGCTACACTGTTCCCTTCCATGTCCCAGTACAGATTACGTAATATCAATCTGTTTGCACGATTTCTAAACAATTCTTGCTCATATTCCTTATCAGGTCCCGGTGTGTTACAATAATACAGAGTACAGTGCAACAAATGTTGTTTATCAATGTCAAGGAAGGGGAACTTGCTGATGGCTATGTTCATCAACTCTTCGGTCACTGCCCCTGGACCAGTTGTAACCAAGTCCTGGCTGTACCAATAGAACATTTCACCCTCTGATTGCACTGCAAAGGTATCAATTCGTCGCTGTGCTTCCATACCCTGCATAGTCAGAACTACTGTTATACCAAATAGCTGCATAAGGTCTCTGCCCAAGAGGTTTACTGGGCATTTTGCGGAAACAACAATTTTGCTTTTCTGGGTCAATCCTGAAACAGGATCAGTTATTGCAATATTATAGGAGAGGGGCTCCCGATACAGCTGTACATTAGCTGCTTTCACTAGTATGTAATCAGGTAACTCTGAATTCTCTGGCAGTTTGGAGGGATGTAGCAGGGTCCGTGATGCCCCTGAGTCACACAAGAATTTGACTTCCCTCCCTTCCACCAAGAGTGTAACTTCTGGTTTTGTGTCTGCTAAATAGAGCTCTAAGCTCAATAAAGCTAAATCCAATATTTCATTTTCTTCACTGTCCGTAACTTCCTGCACTTCCTCTATTTCCCCTGTCATATCCTCTACTCCTTCTATCACATTCTCATTTGTCCTTTCTCTGCTATCCCCTTCTAGTGATTCTTGACTATCAAATAGTCAGTCCTCACCCTCCTTGTCTTCCTCCGAGGTTGCCCTCTTGTTTTTCTTGCAATCCCTTGCCAAGTGTCCCTTTTTACCACATTTAAAACATTCACCCCTTTTCTTTCGCCCTTCAAAGTCCTCTGATCGCTGATCAGATTGCTTGTTTCCCTGGGCATTTCTCTTGCCCTTTTTCCCGGACTGTACTACATAAACTTCTGCTCCATCTTCTACAGAAAATACTTGGGCTTTCTTTTTCTTTTTGCTATTAAAATGCCTTTCGGCATGCCTAGTATATTCAAGTAATGACTGTAACCTGCTTGTACGATGATCTACCATGTGCTTTGTAATAAAACTGCTTATGGGTGCAATACTGCCTTTCAAAAATGCATTCTTTAACTGCTGTTCATATGGGGAATCTTGTGTCTGATCTTTAGGAACCTGCATTCCACAATGGTTATTAAAACATTCTAACAGTCTGGCATAATATCTGTCAATAGTTTCACCTTCTTGATGGATGCATTGATTAATACAAGTCCAGTCTGCCCTAGGCTTCCATTTCTCAGAGATGCAGTCTGTAAGACCTTTTACTCTGTTGTCTAGTTCTGCGCTGCTATGTGGGAGGGGCCTGTGTGCAGCGTCACGGGGATTCCAGTTGCCACTAATCATGTGCCAATCTGTTCCCACAGTTTGTCTGACTACTTTTTCTACCTTTTCTCCATTTAAATTATAACTTAGCCTCATTCCTTGTAAATCTTCTAAGAACTTTCTAAAATTAACTTTTGGATGAGGAATTCCCTCAGTGGCTTTCCGGATGTCTTCCGGAGTCCAGGGTCTATACAGTAGAATAGCTGGGTCCTGACCTTCTTGCCCTGCCTGAGGATTAGGTACTTCTATAAGTGGGCATATTTCTTCTTCACTCATAGCCCGTGAATTCTTAACCATTTGATATAACTCGATGCCTTCATTTGAGTTTCCTGCCCGTGTTCGAGACCTGGTCTCGATGGGATCTCTAATAAACGGTTTTGCTTTTGTAGTGTCTCTATTTACAGTGGCAGCAGGATATAGCGGGGTGGACTAACTTGTTCACGTGCTTCATATTCTGGTAAGGGAGGCGGAGGGGCCGATGCTATTACTAAGTTATTGTCCTCCTTATCTAAAAACATTGCTTTTGATTTATTATTCTTTTGTTCCCTACGGTTTACTTCCTCAATCCACCTGTGTGCCTGAGGGATTCCTAATTGGCGTTGCTTTTTTACCCGACCTTTGGAATTGGTTTTGAGCTGTTTGACAAGTTTGACAAGCGAGGATTTTTCTAATTTACAGTCAAATTCATACTTATTAACCCATTTTGAATAGTATTTAATATTATCAGCACGCTGTGACTGCACGTATTTTGCGTCTTCGGTTAACGGCAAATCTTGGGGTCTTTTTGTGCAATTATTACCCATTTTGTTCTAACCTTTTGAACATTACGTAACCTCTCTTATTTTTAACGTGGTACCAGGGATTTTGTTATAGTCTCTTCAGAATGACTGCCTACCTACTCTGTTTTCCCTGACCTATGACAAGACAGTAATCTTTTCTGTCCCTGACTTGTAAACATACAGTCTTGACAAAAACAATACACATCTAGTCCCTGATCTAAAAACAGAAAAAAGTAGATTCACTTTACCTGAGCCTTCGTGATTGATCACCTGGTTCGTGAAAACCCGTCCTTCAGTCGCAGATCAGAAAGTGGCTGGCCTCTTTTGTATGACAATTCAGTCAGAGGGCTTTTCAAATGTGGTTTCTTCCCCGTACGGTTTCAAGCCACCTGGCCCATCTGATCCGAGGCAAAGTGAGGATTTCAAAGACCAATACATGTAAGGTTCAGATAAGGCACATTTAATAACTTGCTGCAAGGAGACAAAAACATGCAAATACAGGATTTCGCCTAACTACTAACAGGAAGTATACTATTCTTATACTGTTCTACAAGACATTGCCTTCTATGGCTGACGTAATCAAACACAACTTTCAGTATTGTTCTACAGCAGATGTTACTCAGATTTTCTGCTGACATGACTGGATTTATGAAAAACATTTTGAGAAAAACAACCTGGCCTTGGTGGCCTCTAGCCCGTTACAAGCTTCTATTGTGTAGTTCTAATACATGTGTTACATTTCAAGGTACTTTTCTAGCTTAGGCACAAGCAAATGCTGATTGCAGTTCATATTTTCAAGCAGTCTTTGTTCTGATTATCTATAGCTTCTGCAGCAGTGTATTTTCTTACAGCACAAGCGGAACTCCTTGTCTAAGTCTCATAACATTAATACAAGTGATACATCTATTCATTATTTTCCTGACACAAGCAGAAATTATCTGCTTCCCTGTAAATTTCCAAAGCATAAGAAAAGATTATAGCTGCGCATATTTCATGACAATACAAGGTTAGAAAGCGTCTGCAATTTGTACAGATTTTATGCAGTGTGAAATAGAATAAATGTGTTAACCCTTTTCAAGCCTTAAATGCACTAAGCATATTACTAATACATACACTAATACATATTTTTGTAACAATCTTCAGATTGAACTATTCTCACCTGGGCATTCCTGGTCAACAAATATGCATACATACATACATAAGTAAATAAATAAAGAGGTAGGTAGATAAACAGATAGATAGATAATAGACAGCTAGAGAAAGGGTGAGGAAAAAGAGACGGGAGGAGGAGAGATAGAATTCCAAATACACTTAGAGAGCAAACCGGATAGGTTACTAATCTCCTACTGACATTAAGAAAATGCAACATAATAGTAATGTAATCCAGAAATAGAATAGTGATAATATCCCTCTATCAAGCTGTTTTAAGACCACAGCTTGAATGCTACTTGCAGATCCGGAGGACTTGCAGGGAGACAGAGGATACACTGATGTACAGTTAACCAAGATGATTTGAGAGACACAGTCAATATTATAGGAAGACAGGATTAAGGAGCTTTACAGCTATTACAAGGAGAGACTTGAAGGACATCATATGAGTCCACAGATATTACAAAGAGAGACTTGAAGGACATCATATGAGTCCATAAGGCATTAAATGTGTTGTGAGAAGATGTTAGGGTGAATTGAAAATATGAAGCATATCGAAGGGAAGAATGACTATAAGATTTCTGAAAGAACAGAGTATCCTAGACATAGGGAAATATTTCTTCATAGAGAGGGTGGAAGATATTTTGAATGAGTTGGCAAAATGGGTATTAAATGCTAAAACAGTTAGGACATTTAAAAAAACTTGGGACACATGGAGTGAGAGGAGGTTATAGGCAGAGCTGCAAAACTCATGCATGTTTACCTTTGCAGTATCCTTCTGGGTGCCATACTTCTCAACTGTCCGTATTTTAAGAGGCACATCTAATTTTGACTTTTAATTTTGCTCTCTTCCTACTAAAACTGGGCATTGGTTGAGAAGTCCTAACATAACAGTAGCGGTATTTCCAAAGTGTCCCTAGTTTGGGGCATTTTCCCCCAATTACTATTTTTTTCATTAGCACTAATTCTGAAGGCAAAAATTGAAAGCTATGCTGGGGACATATTTATGTCATGCAACCAAGCTGCACTGTATTTTCATTAAACATTAATCATGATGTAAGGAATTAAAAATCATGCTGTTATTTAAAATATGCAACCATGTCTACATATATTTCAGGCATAATTACTTAGACAGTAATTAGTGAATAATTAAGGAAATGTTTTCAAAACTGTTTAGGCCAAGTGGTGCCCTAAAACAAACAGTAACTTTGTCACTGGAAATGAAGCAAATTATTAGTAACCAATACTGCAGCATGTATAAACCTAGGTGTCATTCTTAACATGCCTGCATTTGGTATAACTAGAAAGGTCGAGGAAAACAATTATCTTTTTCTTTTGCCACAGTAAACCATGCAGTACTTATGTAGTAGAATTCTTTTCGGGTGAAAAAAAGCCAGAACATAACAGAATACTCATGTTTTCCCCAGAAAAATGAATTGCTTTATTTATGTAATATGAGTGAGATGATAATTGGTTTTCTTTGACCAAAGTACAGTTCAAACCTAGAGTAAATTCCTGAAGAAACAAATCGCACTGGACTCTGAGTTTCTGATAGCTAGCTTGGCCCGCGCTGTTTACTCAAACGTCAGCATGGCTAGACAAAGTACAAATGAAACAGTTAGGTCATCAATCTGAGCTCTTCTTATTTTACCATTGTTCTAGGTGTTATCTCACTTACACACAAGAGGCTGAAGAAGTAAGATACCTGAGCTTACAGTGAATATTGGTAAGTTGGAATGACTGTAAGAAGTTTAAAGCCTGTTATTTAGTTACACTTTAAAACTTGCTGAATTACATAAAACTTGCTGAATTACAAGAGTGATTTTGAAATGCAAACAGGAAATTGTATTTTGCAAATTTAGGTCATTTCATTAAAACTGTTATGACTGCTTGCTGCAGCTACCAATTGATTATATATTTAGTTATTTACATGAAGTTCTATGGTGCATCTTGCTTTACTCTGTGTGTAGTTACGATGATGATTACTTCTAGATGAAACGTATATCATGATTTCTTGTAGTTGAAATACATCTTGCAACTTTTTCCTCATACCTGCTTTGAAAATTGGTAATGCCTGGTAGGGCATAGATGGTCAACAACTATAAATAAACTAATAAATATATATTTAATCTGCAGATATATACTTGTAAGTTACAGTGGAGTTTCTCTCAGACATGCTTATGCAACTCCTGGAATGCTTGTTTGAAAATGTGGCCTGTGCCACAGTCTTGTAGTATAATATGTGTTTATTGTTTTAGAGTCTTATAAAGAAGTTCAGAATTTGAGGAGCAATGAACTCCAGAAACTATCTGTCCATCACCTTGCTGCTGTTACTTCTAAAATGTAGTGTGTGGGAAAGTGCAGACATAGTGGTGGAACTAGCCAACACACATCTTCTGTCTCCAGGAGATTACAGGCTGATTCTCAATACACAAGAGACAGGTAAGCATAGCTCATCCACAATCTAATTTATGTTATTTCTTTTTAGACTTTAGCAACATGTCTCTTTTCCCTTACAACTAATTGTGGACTAAAATGTAGGCTCACAGGATTCCTTGAAATGCAGACACTAGCCACAGCTTCACGGAAAACAAGCAACATGATGCACCAGACAAAGGCAGTTCATCTTTCACTGCATTTGTATCTACAATGAGTTTACATTTTAGACAGTATTTAAAAGCAGTGCATAAAGTAGCAACTGAAAAGCCTTTTTATGCCATTTGACTTTTTATGTGCGCTGTCATAGTGGTAGGTGGTAAATGCTGTCAAAGAAAGGTTATGTGGAAATATTATACTGCTTTGAGAGTGGCATATCTTCAATGGCAACCTGCGGCCCCTAAGTTAGGTTAAGATAGCTTTATTTGTATGAGTTGGCATTACTGATACAGCATACAATTGAAACTCAGATATATCTAAAACTCAGATGCTGGCTCTGCGCATAGAGAAGATTGCTGAAACTAAGAAGGGGAAACCTCATAAAATCACCTATATGATACATCACTACTGCTGCCCAGGTCATACACCTTCTGGGATTAGAATGTTTCTTTGGGAGAAGAATGCAAAATAATTATTACAATCAGCAGCAGAAAAAGAGAAAGCAACAAGTTAGGAATTAATAGAACTTCTGTGTGTGTGTGTGTGTGTGTGTGTGTGTGTGTGTGTGTGTGTGTGTGTGTGTGTGTGTGTGTGTGTGTGTGTGTGTGTGTGTGTGTGTGTGTGTGTGTGTGTGTGTCTGCATTGTGTTTTTGTCTTTCTGTGTAAATGTAGTAGTCCATGCCTGTAAAGAAAACTCAAAATAAAGCTCATAACCGAGGCTTGTTAAATCACAGAACTGTGACAGCCAGCACTGTTGCATAGATGAGTAAAGCCGAGATTATGTCCCGGATGACCCAGGTTTGATTAGGATCTTGGGTGTCTGGAGTAGAAAATTCCATTAGATACAAGCAACAAACAAATGTATGGGGATTTGATAGGCAGATTGTACAATAATGCAGGTGTGACTAGATCACCATCAGCTTTTTATTTTTCTTTGGCATTTTTTTCTTTCTTTCTGTCACTGTCTCTCTCTCTCTCTCTCTCTATCTCTCTCATGTCTATAACAAATCATAGATTGCATCATTATATTACTGTTACTGCCAACCCCTAGAATGAGAGTACATTTTTTGTCACCATGGACATTTGTTCATTATTTACCGTCATCCCTAATCATATAGGCATAGAATTCACTAAGAACTTTTTATCTACACATAGTGAATATAATAGCAAGAGGATAGATTTGATATGTCTCTTTATTGAGATTATTTTAGAGAACAATGTTTTCACTTTCCAAGGGAGATATTATCATCAGAAGTTGTGAGTAGCGATGGGGACCACATGTGCCAACAGTTACGCTAATTGTGTTTAGTGGAATGGGAGTTGAACAATGTTATAGAAGGCAATATTTTCTCCTGCTTCATCAAATTCTGTCATAGATTTGTGGATAATGTATTTCTTCTTTGGGTGGGAAGTTTTGGAACAATTGAATGAGTTTATTGCATTTTTAAATCAGCCATCTTGTGTTCTTAAGTTCACTATGAATGCCTCAGAGAGTATAATAGAATTTCTAGATGTGAGGCTAGAGAAATACGTTTTCAATAATGTTATTACCAGCCACTTTAGAAAGAGTTGCCACAGAAATCATGTTTTGCATAGGCAGAGTTTACATCCACCTCACATCTATAGGAATATCATGAAGGGTCAAGCAATGAGATTGTCGAGGTTAAATAATAAGGATGACAGATTTATTTGTGATTTGACTCTTATGAAGAGTGAATTTTTAGACAGGGGATATGGCAGAGATGAGCTAGATAAAGCAATAGAGGGTATTGACCTGTTATGAAATGGGAGAGCCAGACCCTATTATTCTGCGCATGATAGTCCATATCATACATCTAGGCATAAGAATGCTTTTGTCACTGACGGGGTCCCAATGTCGCTGGGTTATTCTAGTAACATTAATGCTATCTGTAATATAATTAAGAAGAACTGGCATATTTTGACATTGGATAACCTAGTGAACAGTGTTATAGGCTCAAGACCATGTTTTAGATTTAGAAACAATAAGTCACTAAAATGGGTGCTTTGTTATAAAGATGGGAAATCGAATGACCTGGACCGCGTAGGGACACTTCCATGTGGCAGATGTCATTTTTGCCATTTAATTGATAGTGAGGGTTTCCTTATACATCCAGGAACTAATAGAAAAATGCTTTTTTAGGGTTCTAACAAATTGTTCTTCACGCAATCTTATACATTTGGCACAATGTATGATATGTAAAAAATTTTATGTTGGCAAAACTAACCATTGTTTGTTAGAAGGAATCAGGGAGCATATTAGAGATATAAGGACACTGAATCAGAAGAACAGTTTAGTGAAACATGTTTTAGAGAATGGTGGTAGACATAGTTTTAAATTTAAAGTAAAGGTCTGAAGAAGTGGTGTGAGAAGCACCATGAAAGCACTTACCTACAATAAAGTTTTTTTATTTTTTAAAAATTTTTCGTAATTTCCTTGGCTGTGGTTTGGATCGTTGGTTGATTTTGTGATTTTCTTTGAACTTTGGACTTTTCTGGCGATTCATTTACACTAATCGTAACCTTAAGAAACTGTTTACTTAAATTTAAAGTAATTGAGTCGGTAGCTGATGATGGTAGACTAGGAGACCTTACAAACAAGATGGAAAGTAGAGAGCTGTTTTGGATATTACATCTACAAGCAGATAAACAATTTGGTTTAAATGATAAGGTCTCTTTAAGACCCAAATTGAATCAGAAGAGCTTGTTTAGGTGATTAATTTAATATTTCAGTTATATTACTCATGCGACTTTTGTATCCGTAGTCATTGGCTGTCTCAATTCTGTGTATTTATAAGATCTATGTTTTTAACATTTTTTGTGGTCTGATGAAGCAGTCTACAACTGTGAAAGCGCTTACCCTTGTTACTATTTTTATTAAAATCTTCTGCCTGTACAGCGTTTCTTCATTTTTGCCATTGGTATATTACTGTTATTTTACAAAAAAAAGTATGCTTATCAATATGTTTAGAGCCCTAAAATGACACTGGTAAATAATCTTAACTATTGCACTTTGGAAAATTAGTATGCCAAAGTGATAAAATAATTTTAAAATGGGCGAACAGCACAATACTCACTGTTAGAAAGAATTAGGTTTTATACAGAGATATGTCTGGTCTAGAAGGTATGAGTTGGTTTTCAGAAATTTCCAGGGAGGAAGTTTAATTATGAAAAGTGTATTCATATACAGGTTCCTATTGAACTGTCGACAGCTTAGGTTGTCGAATGCTTAATCATCGACACCTAAGCGTCGAACTCTTACAATAGCAAACAGCCACATCATCGAATTCTTTCCTTGGAAAAGAATTTGCGTGGCCATTATCTGTATTTTGCCCTTTCCCCAATGTAGAGTGATCTTGGAGTTGGTGTATTTAGTTAGGGGGGGGTGGGGCACAGCCCCTCACATGAGGGGGTGAGGGGCGAAGCCCCCCAGTATGTTTGAATATGTTTTTTCATTTTGTTTATGGATGGCCACCTGAATTCTTTCCCAAGGAAAGAATTTGATGATGTGGCCATTGGCTATTTTTAGCCTTCAATGCTTAGGTGTCGATGTTTTAGGATTCGACAACCTAAGCTGTCAATGTTATGATATAGATGCTTCATAAACTGGCTCTGTAAGTTAGAGTTTGGGAGCTTCTGATGCCCCATACAGATTTAGAATTTTACATAACTTACAAAGTAAACAGATCCAAGAAGCTAGACACTATAGAAGAGGTAGGATATCCCTGTGTGCTTTTGAAAACCCATATTTGGGCAGGGAGGGAAAGAATGAAGTGGTCAGAGTCTGCACTCCCTTCAAGGTCAGAGGACAACGGATCACGTGCTATCCGATCAAAACTTGGTATAAGGCAGGACACTTGTGGGTTGTAGACCTATAACTAGAAACAGAGGCATGGCAGGATGGGGCACAAAACATATAATTGCCCTCAGAACACCTCACATCACATGAACCCTGTCATAGTAGCTTGAAAATAGCAGCTCAAATGCATGCATTCCTGGAATGTTTGTACTAGAGCTGCTCAAATCTGTGAACAACTGAGGCAATGCAGGGTTTTTTTTGCAGGAAGGCAAACCCACCACCACCTCTTCATATGAGAGGCTTTGAAACTCATGCCTCTCTACATTATTATTCTAACTTGTTGCACCTTGGTGAAAGCTTATCACTGAATGACAAAGTAATGCCTGTTTTAATCTTTCTCTAAAGTGTACTTGACCATAGGTCACCCGATACTTGTTAATAGGTGAGTATATAAAAACTTGTTATACAGAAGAGTAACTGTGAAAATATAAGCATATGACAATCAGTTTGCTCAAGATGGTGTGAATTAGGTGTGAGTGGTTGGAGCACGTGTCTGGAAGCCAGCAGGATGCCTAGCATATAAATAGTGTTACCAGTGAAGTATGTTCACCACTGCCAATTGCACACCACATGTCACCACAGGACCTCTGATCTCCTGTGTGAACGATGATCCCTAGTAACCCAGTGTTCTACTGTTGCTGCCTGCTCCTGAACTTTCATAAATAACTGAACCCATTAGGCTTTCCTTCCATGGAGCTGTAAATCTCAACCACTGAAGGATCTGACTGGGGTGGCATAGAGCAAAGCTACAGGGCAGAAGAAAGGATGTAGCAGAGCCAATGGGTATAAGGATCTCAATGTGGGGGCAAGTGGGAATATAAAAAGTAATAAGGAGGTTTTAATGGTACCTGAGGATGATATTAATGGCCAAAGTACCAATAGTAAGAAAGAAAAAAAAAAACAGCCAAAACATTAAAACAAAAATTATATGAATAAATTAAGGAGATTTCTTGGGAAATTTTGCTCACAACAGCTTCTAGTGCAATAAGTCACTGTAACTTTGCAGATCTTTGACTGATCAGGAGATTGGCTTCAGTAGTCTGTAAGACCATAATTTGCAATTTACTTGTGAATTGGATGTTCTCTAACTTGCTCATAGATGTCAGAAGAAGACAATAAGCATACCTAGACTGTTATTTTAAGGTATTTAGTAGTCTAAATCGTGTTTGTGTGTGTGTGTGTGTGTGTGTGTGTTTGTGTGTGTGTGGGGGGTGGGGGTTGGGGGTTGAAATGAGTTTCACTCTACACATCTGATGGCAACTAGCTGAAATATATTGCAGTGGCTATTACTTACTAATTAATTTGATCACAGTCAGGCATTTGAGGTGTATATAGCCATTAAAGTGGTCTATAGGTGTGCTTGCAGAATGCAAGGGAACCCATGTGTGCATTATGTGATAGACCAGACACCTGTATAGATTGATCTTCAAAGCCTTGGCTCATTGGCTGGCAGGATAAACTCAGGTATCCCGTGGAACCCTGTAAAGGATGGGGATATCAGAAACTGATGGATTATTAGAACACTTGAAGACTATTTCTATACTTTCCACTTCACATCTTATCTTCACTAAAGCTGGTACACTATTTAGCATCCTGCCTGTGAAAAAATGCACTTGTTTAGTAGCTCCCTTCTCTTACCATATCTCAGGTAGTTCATGTACACACTGTTGTTGACTGAACTTCAATGAACTTCAGAATGTCCCATCATGGGTTATTATAGTCTAGGACAAATACAATCCACATGAGGCCTAGATATCAAAGTGTAAGCAGAAATACAAAATAACTCCACTAGTGAAGTCAGCTGCTAAAATGCTGATCTTCTACTGTTGTCTGGAAGCATTCCTCTGGTCTCTGATCTCTTTTCCTCAGAGGCAGTTAGCACAACTCAACCATCTATATCTGATCAAATTCCCTCAATCCCAAATGACACATCCTGGACATCAGCTATGGTGTTAGGCCATTTTATTTGCAGCAAAACTGGCTATCTTAAGGCTTTCATTGATCTCTGTATCAATCTGATGTAGCTGTAATCACCATGACATGGATAAAATATCACATTTCCACTACAGAGGTTTCCTTGAATAAATATTTATTATTCAAGCAGGACTGTACAAACAAAAGGGAAGACAGAGCAGCAATATGTGCTAAAGAAATTATCATGATCTATGTATTCAAATTGCATTACCATCCCTTGAATACAGTGACTCGCTTATACTGAATATACGGGTTTATATCACATGATTGAAAGCAAAAAATATCGAAGCTCCAAACCTCGAACTGGAAACCTCGAAACCGGAAAACATCAAACTTGGGGAAAAAAAAAACAGTACTCACCCAAAACAACACAAAAAATGCTCAATGCAGCGGGGCAAGCCCCCCTGCATCCCCACACCCCCTGCTACTTAAATATACCAACTCCGAGATTGCACTACAGTGCAGTAAAGGGAAATCTTCCCTTCCTGCACTCTATGGCGATCTCCGCTTTACGCTTCAATTTTTTCCGTTTCGAGGATTCCAGTTCGAGGTTTGGAGCTTCAATATTCTCAGCTTTTGAGTTTGTGATATACACCCGAATATACACATAAGAAACTATAAAAACCTAATAATAATTACCATATACATTCCACCAGTGTAACACCATTAATTGATTATTCTGTAACATGGGTAGCTCATTGCTGTGTTTCTTCTGCAAAGTAAACCCATAGTCTATGGATATGACCACACTTTGGAGCACTTTAAGAAATCCTAGAAGAGTTATTTATTTCATATAGCATATTTTAAAAACAAAAATATATTTATCTGTATCACAAAAAGTCTAAAGATTTTATAAACGGTATTATTTTGTAGAATTTTTTTTCTGCATGCTTTCATACTTTTGACTTTCAGATTTTAATTTTTGCATACATTATTTTTATTAATTTATTGATTTTTGTTTGGGTTTCTTTGCACTGTGCCTAGTTTATAGTTAGGCTAAGTAATTGACTCTGGTTTGATCAGTGGTGCACGTAATAATCTCTGTGATATCTTACCAACTGTCTACAAAAAGGAATAAAAGAGGTTATGTACTCACCATAATGTTCCATCTGTGTTGTCCATTTTCATTCTTCCACAACTGACGGGCTCAGATCTGAGACATCGGATCTGACTCGGCTGCTGCTAAAGCTCATGGCAACTTTGAACTCTTGAGCCTCTCTCTTATCCATAATGCACCAACCCCCCCCATTACCTCAGATCGTGTTTGCAAGCAATTAAAGAAAGACATAACTCTTATACAATCAGATATAACTGCAAATATATCAGAAAGAAACTGGAAAAACCAAATCATGAGCTCTGCAAAGTTTGGAAGAGACAGTCATTTTGTTATGGTGACTACATAACTACTTTACCTGATGTTGTCAATTTCCATTCTGTCCTCAGCTGATGGGACAGAGTTCCTAGCTACCTAAATCCCAGGGTGGACTCAAGGAAGGATATTTCTAAGTACCATTTAGCCAAAAGATGCCCTACCTCTGGATACCAAATACAGCTTGTAATGAGTGATAAAAGTGGGGGAGGAAGCCCAAGTTGTTGCCTGCACAAATGCCATCCATGGAAGCCTTTGACTGAAAAACTGAGAAAGTTGCTGCATACCCGGTTGAATGAGCATGTATTTTCTTTGGTAAAGTTATTCCCAATTTGTTGTAAATAAACGAGATGCAGTCAGTAAGCCATTTGACTAAAGTGACTTTAGATACTGGTTTACCCAATTTCAGATCAACAAAGGATACAAATAATTGATCTGTAGTTCTGACATCTTTTGTTCTATGTGAATAGAAATGCAAATGTCTACGAACATCAACTGAATGCAATAAATATTCTCCCTTGTTCAAATCATTTGGGAAGAAAACTGGTAGGTCAATGGATTGGTTAGTGTTAGAGTGTGATACAACTTTGGGCAAAAAGGATGCATTAGTTTGTAAGGAAACTCTGTCATTATGAAATATCAGATATGGAGGTTTCACCAGCAAGGCCTGGATTTCTGAAATTCATCTGGCAGAAGTAATGGCAACCAAAAATAAAGTTTTCCAAGACAGAAATTTAAGATTACAATCATGTGAAGATTCAAATGGTGGAAGAACTGAGGACTGCAGTGCTAGATTTAGATCCCATGGAGGCATGGGAGCTTTAAAAGAAGGTCTGAGTAAAATTATGCCCCATAAGAAAGTTTTACTTAACTTATGAGAACCCAGTGAGAAGCCATCAAATCCAATATGAAAATTAGAAAATGGTGCCAACTAGACTTTAACTGTTAAAGAACTGGTCCCTTGCTTAAAAAGCAATGTCAAGAACTCTAGAACATCATGAATAGGGGCAGAAAATGGGTCCACATGGTTTTGAAGTGCCCATTGTACAAATCTTTTCCAGTTGCTAGCATAAAGTTTCCTGGTGGATCGTTTAAAGGAAGATAACAAAATTTGATGGATGGGGGATGAGAACATTGGTTGTCTGGCTATTACTGGAATTGGAGAAACCAAGCTGTCAGCTTCAGATTTGGAAGGTCTGGATGTATTAAACCTGTCAGTTGAGACAGGAGATCTGGAACTGGGTCCAGAATCCAGAGCTGATGAATTAAATGAGCCCCCAGGAAAGGAAACCAAATCTGTTGAGGCAAGAAGGCTGCAATGAGAATGACTTTTTCTCTTCAACCTGGCAACTATCTGAAGGAACTTTGAAATCAGAGGGATCAGGGGATATGCATAAAGTAAACTGGGCGGCCAGTCATGGAGAAAAGCATCCTTCAGTGACTCCCCCTGTGGAGGGATTAGGGCAAATTAGCTGCTGCACTTGTTGTTCAGGGGAGATACAAAGAGATCACAACAAGGCTGGCAATTTATGGTTATTCCTAGCAGTGCACAAGTCTGGATAACTTTTTCTCTTTCCATAATAAGCTGATGCATGGTCGGGGCAGAATTGAGCCAGTTGTCTAAGCATAGAAACACCCAGAATCCCTATAGTCTCAAGTGAGCTGCTACTACTGCCATGCATTTGGTGAACACCCTGGAGGCTGTGATGAGACCAAAGGGCAGGGCTCTGAACTGATAATAACTGGTTCCCAGCCAGAAGTGTAAGAACTTCCTGGATCATCTGTTCATTGTTATATGATAATGGAGATCTATTGAGCACATCCAGTTGTCCTTTTCCAAAAACATAAGAATGGACTTAATTATGGCCACCTGGAACTTGATCTTTTGAACAGATTTTTTTAGGTTGCTGTGATCCAGAATTGGTCTCCAGTCCCCTATTTTATTTGGCACTAAAATAATCTTGAGTAAGTTCTGGATCCTTTCTGGTCTGGGGGATCTCTTGGATGACTCTTTTGTCTAACAGCATTTGTATTTGAATTTCTGCTTGTTCTCACTGACTAGGTGGAATATTGGGGACTCCTCTGGAATTGAGAGGAGGAAGGGAAAATGGTATTATATAACATCTGGATATGATCCTCTGCACCCAAGTATTTTTGTTATTTCTAGCCAGGCTGTCGGGTGCAGGGACAAATGACCCTCAATTGCCTTCAGAGGGGGACAATCAGGCCTCCTTTCAGGAGCGCTGGAAAGTTTTGTCAAAGAAAGATTCTCTGTACCCTTGATGTTGCAGGTCTCTTCTGCTGCAAGAGTGGCATCTACCATTTGAATTTCCCCTCTGCCTTTGGAGGAATACTCTCCATGTGTGTACTGGAAAGATCCTTTTGATTTCTTGAACCACATCTTTCCACTGCCTTGCTGATTACTCGAAAAATATCTTTGAGGGGTGGAAAAACAATCTCCCACAGCAGAAAGGGTCTTTCCATCCTTCTCACACCTAGATAAATTGTCTTTTACTTTAGGGTCAAAAGGAACATTGGTGAATGCAGACTTAAAAGGCTCTGCGAAATCACACAAATGCATCCAGGTGTGTCTTCTAATGGGTACAGCTGAACCAACTTTCCTTGAAGTTTCTTCTGCTACATTAGAAACAAGCCTCATGGAAGAGTTGGATATCAATTGTAGGGTCACCAACTGATAAGTGATGGAAGCCTTCTCCTCTTTAGAAATGGTTCCTGCAAGGGTATTAAAGTGATCCCTATGTAGTTTGGTGAAATGTGCAAAATAGTTCAAAGACCTTAAGGCAAAGGTTGCTGAAGCACAGACATGCTTCCCAAATCTGTCCATCACCTGCAACTCCTTGTTGGAGGATGAACAGCGGAACTTTCCTCCACAAGTTAATTTTTAGTGGTAGCCGCCATGACCATGGCATCAACAGGGGGACCTTTGGACCAGAACTGTCTATCCTCTGGCAGGGTCATAATTTTGTTATGCTTCCTTGGAATATGAGCTCTGTGGTGTCAGGTTCCTTCAATGCCTGCTGAAAGACCAAGTCAATGAGCTTGTCAGTGGGCAGAGTCACCCAGGAAGTAGATTGGCCAGTACCAAATGGCTCCAGGAGTACAGATTCCTTCAACAATGGGTTGCTGGGCTTCCAGCCACCTCTCTGTTTCAGGATTTTGAGGATGTCTTCAAATGAGATATTATCAGGAAGTGACCGTGGGGACCCTTTGTCCTTCTCAAAATCTGTATCCAAGGTGATAGATTCAGGTGAATCTAAATGCTTCCTCTTGAATGTCTTCTTCTTAGGGACCTCCTCAGTGGGATATTCTGGGGAAATATCAGAAGAGGTCAGAATACCCAGATGGGAGTTTTGAGGTTTTGATACCAGCTGTCCCTGAGGAAATATTAGTTGAGACTCTTGGTACAGAGGTGGGCTTGATGTATGTACAGGAGCTGAGGGGATAGGCACCATCTAAGTCATGGTTGCTGACAGGGCTCTCTTTAAAGTCCTAAAGGCAGACCTTCCTGGGGAGGGATAGAGGCCCAGATGCAAGAAAAGGGCTTTCTGATCTCTTGTCCTTCCCTGTTCCGAGGGACACCCACCTGAGACAGAAGTCAGAGCCAAACTTACCATTGCCAATGCCCCAATGTGCAGAGATAGCTCTGAAGCTCTTGGAGTCGATTGAAACACCTTGGATCTAACAGGGCAGAATCATCTCCAAGAGCTCTTTGGATACAAATGGACTGAAGACCTCAGAATAAACTTTAGATCTGAGGGTACAACAATCCTTGGATCCAAAGTAGATGGGCCTGGATGACCTGGATTCAAGGGCTCCAAGACCATGGAAGGAGTCAGAGGAGGAAAAGTTAGAGGTGCCATTGTGGATGTACAGGCTCCCTGACCCAATGGTGTAGGAGCCAAGGTAAAAGCTGGCTCACTCTGCTTCAAGAGGATCAGTGTCACTAATCTGTACACATCCTCTACAGTAAGGCTTCTAGAAGAGCGAGAAGAATGCACTGAAGATGATTCTGGTCTGTTCAAAAATGGAGAAGGTACTCTTGCTGGGACTTGGTCCACCGATGGGGAGTACCTTGTTTTAGGTAAAGTATCACATCCAGAATTTTTGTTTGATCCGAAGCCTTGGATCTAAGGACTCCTTAACTTTTGGAGACCTCGAATCCAAAGAAGAAGTAGGAAATGAGAGTTTTTTTTTTTTTTTTTGTCTTCATCTTTAACAGATCCAGTGATACCATAGGATCCAAAGAAGGTCTTTTTAAAGATTTCTCCGAGATCTTGGAGGAAGCTGTTGGAAAGCTTGGAGAAGTGTGAGGTACTTTTTTAGGTATGTCTCCAGAAATAGCTTCACCAAAGGAGGAGGGCAATAGCCCCTTCATATTAAGTTTGTTTTTGCTTTCAATGAACACCCTCAGGTTGAACGCATGACATGTAGCACAACTCTCTTGCAGGTGAAGTGGACAGAGGCAATACACACAGTGTGTGAGTCAGAAAGGGGAATTTTCTGACCATGCTTCCCACATTTTTAAAACCTGCTGGGGATTTCTCCTTTTCTGCCATGGTAGCAGAAATAACAAGACAGAAAACTACACTAGCATAGAAGGGAAAGGGAGAGAGACAGGGATACTAACAACAGTGTCAAGAGTACACTAGTACGAAAGAAAAAGAAAGATGACAGGAAATATAAAAATATATATATAACAGCACGAATAACAAAAAATAAAGCACTTATCTATTCGACTAGCTCGAGAGACAAATCACCACATCTTTCACCTAACGACAGCAAACAAGATCTGAGGTAATGGGGTTTGGTGCATTATGGGTAATGGAGAAGCTTGAGACTTCAAAGTTGCCACAAACTTTTGCAGTGGCTGAGTTGGATCCAACGTCTCGGATCTGAGCCCATCAGTTGAGGACAGAATGAAAACGGACAACATCAGATCACGTTTCCTGTTGGTGATGCTTTTTCTTTTCTTCACCACAATATCCATCTAGCTTTCTTTACTGGTTTCTCCGGTTGCTTTCTTACCATTAATTTATCTGAGTTGACTACCCTAGGTTCTTTTCTCCTATAGTCCTTGCTTGTTTCATCTCCGAGTCTGCAATTATTTCCCAGCTCTTTGCTTCCCAGATGCAGTGTTTTACATTGAATAAACTCTGCTATGTGACTTCAGTTTTGCAGTAAATCATGAAACCCCTCAAGATGTAAGGAATTTTAAGATGCTTGGAAGCTAATGTTGCACAGGATCTTTGATAGAATGGATTCACAGTAAGAAGGTCATTCTAACTATATCTCGTCTTCATTTCAAGCATTTGAAGCATTTAAAGTCTCTCTTTGGTACCTTTTATAAAGACTTGTGCATAGCATTGCTTCTTCAGCAAAAATACATAATTTCCTTCCATATCTTCTCTAGTTTCAGGACTTATTCAAGTGTTTTCTTTTGTGATGCCCCACTGGTAGCTACTCTTTTGTCTGAGTGGACTCCGTTTACTCTGTTATAACCTATGTTTTATTTTTGTAGCACTTATTCTTCCTATATTATGACCGTATGGCCCATTTCAGTTCTGTCAGATTTGTTCATTATATTGTCTGGCATGATGTTTTCACTGCAAATTAATTTTGCCTTGGTTTCTGTGCCCTACTTGGCTTCCAGATATTCTAAAAATAATTCCTTCAGTAGTGATTTACCATGCAATTTCCTAAAACAGAGATCACAGTTGGAGGTTAATACTTCTAGCCACGGTCTTGCTCTCATTTATGTAATCTTTCCCCACAGGGTTTGAGCTAAGGGGGGGTACTGTTAATATTGTAATTTGCAGGGACTTCCCCTTTGCTGAAAGGGATGATAACACATTTTTTTGCATTTAGTTTAAGTCCGTGGTTTTGGCACCAGTCATTTGTCTGTGTAAGCCCTTTTTGTAGTATGTCAGCATCATTGGGGGACTCAATGATTGCACCCGTTTGCAGTCATTGGTGAACTTGATAAGCCACAGGCCATTTATTTTCACCTGGACTTCTGAAAAATAGATTACAAGCAGTAGGGGACACAGCACCGCACAGATCCTTGTGGTACACCATTGGTAACTGGTCTGCTGGTGGAGGTGGAATCCCCAACTTTGACTGTATGGGTTCTGTCGATGAACTAGTTGGTTACCAATCTAGTGGCATATGGGTTAATCCCCAGCTGGGTGAGTTTCTAAATGATGCCTAAGTGGGGGATTGTGTCAAAAGCCTTGGCTAAGTCACGATAGGCTGTATGTACTGCTTTGCCTTCATCTGGGGCTTTGGTGACATTCTTGAAGAAGTCCACCAGGTTTAATAAGCATGATCTACTCTTAACAAAGCCAAATTAAGTTGGGTCAAGAGTTTGAAGGTCATCTATGTCTTTGTTGATACGGTCCATAATGATTCTCTGCATGGCTTTGCAGATAAGGCTGGTTAGGCTTATGGGTCTATAGTTCCCAGAGTCAGTTGATGGACCCCCTTTGTGCAAGGGAATTACTGTTTTCCTTTGCTGGGACAAAGTCAGTACTTAGACTGTGGTTGAAGAGAGTGCCAAGTGGTTCCACTAGGTCCCTTTTTAGACCATTTAATAGGCAGCATGGGATGTTATCAAGTCTGATAGAGGAGTGTTTTTGGCTATGGTGAGTGCAGTTATGACCTGCTCTTTGGAGATACTGTGTAGAGGACTGGTGACAGGTTTGCTTTGAGATATATCTGGTGGGGACAGGGGGGAGAAGTCTGCACCAAATCTGTCTGCTAGCAGGTTGGCGATGTCCTCAGGGTCAGTATGAGTGGTACCTTCCACAACTAGTTCAGTACAAAGCTGGGCCTTCCCTTTTAGATTTCTGACATTGCTAAAGAATGCCTTGTGATTACCTTAGCTGGGGATGCTAGGTTATCTTTGTAATTGGCTTTAGAGGACTTTACAAGATATCTAATTTGTTTGTTCAAGCTGTGGAGGGTGTCCTTCCTCTGCTGAGTCAGTTCTCTCTTGTTCTTAGACATTAGTTTCTTCCTCTTGTTGTATAACCTATTTATGCTTGATGTCCACAAGGGTGGCTTGTTTTTTTGTGAGGACCTTGTTTTGATCCGTTCAGTTACAGCCAAGTCTATACATTTTTATAGGTGTTTATACAGGGCATTTGTGTATACCTCTGTATTGGGTCATTGTTGACAGTGGTAGCAGGATGTTTGAAACTATTTATGACATTGCTTAGGAGGCTATAGCTTGCTTTGGAGAAATTTTTCATCCTTCTTGCTGTTTTGGGGGGGGGGGGTCAGATATGATCATTACTTCAAACAAGACTGATTTATGATTAGACTTTACCAGGATTTTGCTGGATTAGAAAATGATATTTATAAATTCATGATGTTGTATATAAGACAACAGCATCTTTTTAGTCATATTACTACTACAACACAATTAGTGCTGAACAGCCTAAACAAATGTTATATGGACTTGATTTATTTATATCAGTAGGGAGACAGCAGTGACGTGAATAAGGAAGCCTGTAAGACAATGTGCAGAAGTAGCAAAGTCATGAATCAGGGCTAAGTTTTGTAGCTCAAACTTCATGCTTTAGGTTGTTGTGTTCCCTTACACTTGAAAGATTGCATCATCTAGATGCATAATACTAAATTGAATGGGTAGACTCTTCCTACTGAGTCTGTTACAAAGGTATGACAGACTGTCATTTGGTGTGATAACCAAAGCTGATTATGGTATTTGAAGTGCTTTTGCAGTGTATTCTTAAATACAATGGTTGGGCTGGAGTTGTCAGACTGTCTAGTTATTAATGATACATATGTACTTTTTCAGACAATAAAATATTTTAAAATAAACCTCAGGAAGGCATTAGAAGTACTGCTTTGAGAATTTGTAGCCAGAGGTGTTTTAATGGATTTTAAACTGTTCATTTTGCATATTTTCTCTTTTCTTTCACCTATGTGCCTTCTCAGAAGTCTGCACATTGAGCAGGCAATAGACAGTACACATAATAGAAATCAAGCTCAGTACTAAACTTTACTGGGCTTTCACTCCAGCACATGATGTTAAAGAGTCCTGTGCATAGTAATCTCTGTCATTTTTTTCATATTTATTTAAAACAGTACTGATATATATTCAGAATGCCAATTTGTATTCAAGGGGTGTTTTAGAATCACAATTTGTAAATTGTGCTTTGATTGCATTTATAGACCCTACAGTCTGATTTAATGCTGATTTGCTGCTGTAGTGCAACTTTTAAGTAGCATTTGAAGACGTGCAATGATAATTCTTTGCCATGGTCTGTACTGTTATGCTGCATTTAAGGGCATTTACTCCAGTGTCCTAGATGACAGCTTAGTAGCCAATAAATAAATATAGCAGTTGCTTTAATATTGGACAATTCATACAGTGGTTGTTGAGGGAGTTAACATGCCACCTGGAGTGGTGATGGTGAGCATGACAGATTTTGGAAGAAAGAGGGGGTAAAATACTCATTACATGAGTATCCTGTAAACTGGTACCATTACCAGAGGAGAGATCGGGAGGGAGTGCAAAATGTGTATTAGATTCATTGTCATTTAAGGAAGGTGAAAGATTAAGGAACTGTGATGGTTTTAAGAGGAAGCAGTAGTCCGCAGAATGTGCAGATAGCTTAGAATTATTTTTTTTTTATGTAATGTGGCATGAAAGGTTGGCTGTAAAGCAAAACACTTTGGAACAATTTTAGTGAAGGATGTAGGTAGTTCAGGTTTTGAGTATAGGAGGAAGGGTACTAGGGTTAGTAGAAATATATCTTGGCTCTGGCAGCTGGAATTTCACTGCTGGGATAGAATGGATTTAGAAACAACAGATGTGGTATTGATTGCTGTTGTGGAAAGTTAGAGGGCTCAAATGCAGATAAATGGGGATATATAATCTACAGAGGAGTTATATTTTGGAGGATGCAAGAGAAGCATGCAGCCAACATTATATTCTGAACAATATGGGATCAGTGAGACCTGCAGTCTCAACTAGAGGAAGGGTTACTGAATCTATTTCATACTATTTGAAAATAAAATTATTTTTTTGTCTATTTCATCTATGTATATAAAAGATAGGAATGACATTCTCAAAAAATTATTTAAGTGGCACTCACATAGATGTAGTGACTCATATTTTTGTACCTTTGGATGTCTATTCAGTGTTTAAAGTAATGTCAAATGATTATGGTGTAGAATCAGTAAGACAGTTCATAAGTAGACCTGCTATTCGCATTAATATTCAGATTAATAATTACTGTGTTTTTATGGAACTGATTTTGAAAAATAGCATTTTTCCATTTCAAGATACATACTATCTTTAGCAAGGGAAGATGAGTTTGAGCCAAATGCCATTTGTCCAACTGACTACAATGTGATGACTTTATTGCTGAAAGCCACTGTCAACTAATAGGAGGTGTTGCCCTATTCTCCACAGTTTTGTGACCATGGAGTTGGTGTATAAATTGGGGAGTCTCTCCACACTGAGGGGTGCAGTGGGGCTTGCCCACCACAAAAAAAGCTTGAATTCCTATTCGCTGGAAAAGGCTTTCAGCAATCTTTATGGTGTTTGTCTGTTGGACAAAAGACTTTCAGGGAGTAATCATGAATCCATCAGCAACAGGGTATAGAGATGGGGATACCAGTTTCCAGTACTTATGGCAATCTGGTGGTAAGGGTATTGGAAGAAACATATTGTTAAGGCTGAACATAATGTTTATTTAAATGAAGTGCTTTTCTGCAAAAGGCTTGTTGACAATATTTTTTATGATCTCTGGAAGTGCTAAAGATGAATTGCTAGGGTTTAAGAAGTATTTAGCAGAAAGTTTAGATTTTTTTAAAGAATTAAATTAAAGGTATTGGAAACTGAAACTGATGTGTTAAAAAAAACAAATAAAATCTTAATTTAACAAAACAGGTGTAAGAGAACTATGCTCCTTCCCTTTACCTTTAAGAACATTGCTAAAGGAGAAATATTGTATTTGTCAAGATCAAACACAGATGATATGAATTTGAATGAACAAGTACATGATCTGACAAAAGACTTAATGATAAGAGGATTTAATCAGGGTATGCTTGACAAAGAGAGACTAGATGTATTAATGGAAAGAGAGTGAAGCGTAGATTAATATTTTCAAGTTTACAGTATGAGAAAACTGTAAATGATAGAACACAAGATCTAAGAATCATTTTATTTAAAGTAGATATACTAAAGTGGTAGAAAATACCATAAACAGACATTGGCATATATTGAGAAAATAGATGCTGTAAGAGGTATGTGAAAGATAAACCTAGGTTAACTTACAAGAAATCAAAGAGTCTTGAGCAAAATTATGCTTTAAAGAATAAAACAAAATTAAAGAAGTAAGACATAATATTAGAAAAGGTATTTTCCCCTTTACTAAATGTAATTTTTGCACGTGTGTGTGTGTGTGTGTGTGTGTGTGTGTGTGTGTGTGTGTGTGTGTGTGTGTGTGTGTGTGTGTATATATATATATATATATATATATATATTATATATATAAAATAAATATATAAAGGCAAAGTTTATATATATTCTATATCAAAAAGAGAAAACACATTTAATACCAGTGCTGACTGTGATACAAGAAACGTTATTTATATTGCTATATTTCAAGTGTGTCCGGAGTTTTATCTAGGAATGATTAGCGGAACATTAAAAAAAAACTTATAGTGGCCATCTGTCAGAAATTGGAGTTTTCATGACAGTCCCCTTATATAATCATATTATACACCAATAATAGCTGGATATGAGTGGGGCAGAAAAAAATGTGTTAAAAGATGGGTCGCAGAGAAATAGTAGAAAAATGATCTAAACCAAGGTGAGAAGAGGTATAAGGTATAAGCAGCAATGTAGACATGAAATGGTTTAAAACAAGAAACAGACTGTTAAATGTGATGGTCTTAGAGGGAATTGAGGTGCTATGTAAGAAATATGGAAACAAAAGCAGTTAGTTTTGAGCAGAATGAAGTGAGGGAGCAGACATTGCTCTGATAACTGAAACGCAAGCAAATAACCAGGAGGAATGGGATATGGTTGTCACAGAGTATGATACAGTCACAAAATATATGGTTGGAGGATTAGGCTATGAGGTGATGAAGTATATATTAAATATAGAATTAATTCTGAGGTGTTGGTTAAGATATCAGACCGTAAGGCAGAGTAAAAGACACGTGTCAAACCGAGATTTGGGGCTGGTGGCGCTAAAAGGGGGTTTACTTTTGCAAACAGATCTTAAGATGCATGTGGTGAAGAAGATGACAATATTAAGGGTATGTGTAGCAACTTAAACGGTAAAAGTTAGATAATAAATTGTTCACGACTTGGTTCTCCCAGTGGCTGAAAGAATTAAAGGAATAGCATAGATTACAAATGTTTCCTGTGTGACTCATTGAGTCTAAACTGTTTATATGTAACATGTACAACAGCATAGTTTAAGAATATAATTCACTCCCCTCACTTGCAGCTTATAGATTCCACTGTTTGCACTGACAAGGTGAAAGAGCAACATGTGCATTAAAGTGCATTTTTCTTCTGCTGTTTATTCCTGTGTGATCTCATTCTATAGATCACCACTACAGGGAACTAGAGGAAGCAATACTCATGTGCATGTCTCTTGAACAAATGCAACCAAAGGAAAATATGTATGAATAAAAGATTTCAAGGTTTTGGCCTACATCAATTAAGGGGAAACTGTTACATGACGAAAGGAAATGGTGGAAGTAATACTGAGTATTGGTACTGAGAAAATGTTTCTGGAAGCTACAAGAGGGAAAATACTTTGGGCCTAGTTCTCACTAACACTACCGAAGTGATACCTGGTTTTCACTGATACTACTGATATGAAAGCAGTATAAATCAGACAAATGTTTATAAAAAAGTTTGTCTGATAGTGTAGTTTAAAACTGCTGGTGTTCTGGTGGAATACAGACACTTGGCATTGAGACTTTAAATTGTCTGGTTATAATGAATCAAGAAATGAGTTATGGAGATTTATTAAAATGTTAGTCCTTGAAAGTACGTGTGTGTGTGTGTGTGTGTGTGTGTGTGTGTGTGTGTGTGTGTGTGTGTGTGTGTGTGTGTGTAAGAAGAAAGACTATGGAAGGAGATATGGAGATGTAAGTTATGGATTCATATAAAAGTTAAAAGGACTATATTTTGAAGTACTTACAATGAATGAAAAGGAAACGGGTGTTGAAAATGAAAGAGATGAATAGTTTGAAAATGAAAGAGATGAATAGTTTGAAAATGAAAGAGATGAATAGGATTAATTTAGATATGAATGTGTTACTTCGTAAGGCAGAAGTTGGGCATAAGAAGCAAATAGCTCCTAAAGAAGAAGGGGAGATGGCACAAGGACATTTTAAGTACATGAATGGGAATAAGGAACACCAGGCAAGAAGTAAATTTGTTAGAGAGGAATGAAAAGAGGTGGTGGATGCTGTAGGCAAGTGGATGTCTTGAATGGGAGGTAATTGGAATTATGCAAAAACAGATGTTTCCAATTACCTGTGGCTGCATAATCTCAACAAAATAGCACCTGTGATAAATAGGACTTTTATTGAGTGGCTTAGACTGTGTGGTCCTGTACTGAGTGGTTCACCAGTAAAATAGGCTGCTTCCTTTCAGTCATGGGTGCTGTAATCCAGACTGGAAGTGTGGGTCTTCACAGGGACTTACAAAAACTAGAGATGGTTAGGTCTACTTCATGGGATCAAAATTTCAGAACATAGAACCTCTGATCATTGAAGACCAGAGGATCGAAGTTTTGAAATACTGAACCTACGAAATAAAAAAATCTAAAATAAGAAAACTTCTTATTTCACATTTTTGCACTACAGTGAAGAGAACAGTAAAGTTCCTGTTCTGCACTGTATGGTGATCTCCAAGGTACGATATTTCAAAACTTCGATCCTCTGGCCTTCAATGATCAGAGGTTCGATGTTCTATGATTTTGATTCTATGAAAGGGATCCAGATGGTTAAATACATGGCAGATGGTATACAATGCCTAGACATAATAGATTGTTTTGTCTTTCGGCTTTTCCCGGTAAGGGGTTGCCACAGCGGAACTCCGGTCCGCTAATGATTGGCAGTAGATTTTTATGAAAAGCCGAGGTGCCAGCTCGATGCCCAACCTTCAACGAAGGCACGCCCATTTACGCACGCATGTCTTTCGAACGCTACCCAACCACGGTGAGGACATGCAGACTCCACACAGAAGGTACTCCCATGCCAAGCCGAGAATCGAACGGGAGAGCCTCTTGCTGTGAGGTAACAATGCTACCTCCGTACCACCACAGCATGAGGAACTTTAATTCTGGTTTTAATTATATGCTAATTGGAAAACTTTTACATGTCAGTGAAACAAAAAAGATTTAATAAAAGTATACAGTGTTGTAAGGTAGAAATTAAGGCAAAGAATGTGGGGTAAATTTTGGGAGGGTCCAATTTTGTGGATGATAAATGCAACAAAAATGAGGTCTGACCCCAGTACCCTGTACCGTTATAAAGATCCTACAGACAAGAGAGTTCAGGTGAGTGGAGGGATGAGCAAAACAGACTATTTGTTGTTTTACAATGATTTCATTGAAAGATGTGAGGGGCTGAAGAGTATGTTAGGGGCACAAAAGATTAGCAAGAAGAAATTGCATGGTTTCACTTTCAAAAGGAAAGATAGAAGAGAAGAAGTGTCTAATACCTTTCAACTGTACAGATTTTTGCAGAATGACTTATATTTTTGGTCTGTTTTTCATAAAATTCTGGTTTTATGGCAAATTAGTGACAAATCGTTAAAGACTTAAGTTAGAAAATAATGATAGACCTTTTTTGTTTCAGACTTCATACCCTTCAGAAAATTCATACTAATGCAAACTCTGTTATTCTATCAACTTTTTAAGTTTGTAAGAGCAATATTTAAAAATTGTCCCTAGTTTTGGGCCTTTGTCCCACTTTTATTTATGGCTTTGTCTAGATTTCTTGCTCTAAGAGGTTTAGAGGTATGTGTCTTACTATGCTAGGATAAATGATATGAACTGGAACTGGTTGGCTGGAGAAAGAGAGAGCAATGTGTCTGTGAACAGAGTAACCCTGCTAGTTCAAGTGACTCAGCAGACTTTTGCAATATTTGCTGATAATGTAGTGCAATGTAATGCACAGATGGGAATCTTTTTATTAAGTTCACTTCCCCACCCATTCCGTGCCACATTTCATGTGTAGTACTTCGAACCCTCTTTTCACGATGGCATCCTGAACACATAGGAAAGTAAACATATCAGTAGTTGTCTTTCAGTGTTGCAAGGAAAACAGTTTTATCCCTGATTTCAAATATTTTGTCGCTCAGGTATTTTTAATACAAATGCAGGTCTGTCTAATGACGCATGTGCTGGGGAATCAGTTTCAGCTGCACCATAAATAACCATATTTAATTTTCTGTATCTAATTGCTGTTTGTACTATACTTACAAATGAAAGGACAACTTCTATAAAAATGTGATAGAAAATAGCTGAATAAGCTCTACATATCTAAAAAGACAACAAGCAGCTGATAGCAAGGTGGCACCACAGTTAAACAGGGCAAAAGAAAAAGAAAAGAAAGAAAACTCATTGGATGTTGCCAAGTCAATAAAAACTACATTTATATCACCCTGTAATATTAGTAAATATACTTTGTGTTCTTTGTGTCAGTTTGAACTGTGCTGTGGTTAGATATGACAGCATAAAAGAATTACTGTATATTTAGTTAAATTTTAACATAGTAAGCAATGGTGGGTATGAAATCACTAGAAAATGTCTTCATAGCTATGTTTCTTAGGTTAAAGTCTTTTATTGCTCAATTATATGATGATAAGCAAGAATGAAAGGTAGCTAATCTCCTTCTGATCACCCCGAATCACATTTGTTTCAGTTTTATCAAGTAATTCTTAGTTCCAAGTCCAACTCAGCAGATGAAAGGCATGTGAAGGACGTAAGTTGTATTTTTAACCCTAGTATAGTATTACATAGTCACTGCCAAAGCATTTCATATGTCCATAGGTAAGTACTAGGCTAAGTGTGGAGTGCGTACCATTTTGCCTTCATCCATTGCTTTGGTGTCCTTCCCAAACAAATCCATCAATCTTATTTAAATTTCAAATATGTCAACAGCATGAGTTAATGTTTTCTATAATTTAGTTTTACAGAAGCTTGTCACAGAGTCAGACAAACACAAACATACATTCTGGGGAGTGCTTACAACAATCTGAACATGAATTCTGCTTGTGATGTTTGGTGGCAAACAACATAAGTGTGATTTGGCCAGTTATAGTCTGTAGTTATATCTCTTGGTAACTGTTGTTATTAAAGCTCTTAATTTATTATGTTTTTGTTTTATTTTATCTAGACCATGTGTTACAGAATAGTTTGTATTCCTATTCATATTCTTATTGATATCCTACCCACATGTTGACCTGAATGGAGACAGAACTCGGGGAGGAAAGCAACCCCTGTAATATTATTTGCTTTTGCAAGGTTTACACCCTTTGGTGTTTTTTTTATTTACTGTCATTTTGCCTCATTTTTGTATCACAGGTAGAAAACCTGCCTTAGCAGCCCCATTTGCTTGGGGGAGTGTTACTCCTTTAATGTTTCAATCTGCCTGCCTTAAACAGGTAAAAATGGCTAAACGTTCTTGGATACTAGGTGGTCTCCTAGTGAAACAAGGAGAGAGACAAACAGTTTATGTATACTTTAATGGAACACTAAGGAATGCATGTGATTAATCATTGCATGCTTAGGACTATGGTACACCATGCTATAAACTTACAGAAATACAAAATAAATCACTGTGATGTGTAGCTGCACAGCTGCTATGAGCATTCTCAGCATTCTGTTTATTTTATTTATTTATTTATTTATTTATTTATATTTGTTGACCAGGAGTGTCCGACTGGACATAGGTCCATTTTCAGCAGAGGCCCGGGGAGAAAAGCTCCACAGTTAAAATAAACAGACAGTAGTTACATTAGATTACATAGCGATTAACAATTTACATAGCAATTACTTACAACATATTTACAGATGAAGAACATAGTACATCAGTAGACAACTAGAATCTTTATCTGTGAAGTACATAACAGACATTAACAAATGTTACAATAAGAAGTTCCTGCTGTATAATAAGTACTAGGCTTATGAGCATCTGAGCTTGGTATAATCAAGGTAGTTAGTGGAGTGGAAAGAAAGGTAGTGGTTGGGTGGGGTGGGTGATATTAGAGTGGGAGTTGCAAGGGCATAGCTATCCTGTTTTAGGTGCACTTTTAGTAAAGTTTTGAAGTGGGTGCATGATGGTATGGAGGTAATTGTGGGTGGGAGGGAGTTCCATAATTTGGCTATGGTGCAAGAGAATAGTGCTTCACCAGCAGAGTTATTGGCTTTAGTGATCTGCAAGTGATTTTTGTTGCTGGATCTTAGTGGTCTGGTGGTGCGATAGGGTTGGAGTAGATTCTGGAGGGATGGTTTAGTAATATATATTATTTTGTATCTGCCACTGACTGGGCCATTTTATCTGCCATACGCACCATGTCTCTCTTCCTGAGGTCATCATTGCAATTGGTTACTAAGCTACTATGTTGACTTAAGATGACTTGCCATGCTATATAATTAATTATTCATGAGGGATATGGTTATAGTTCACTTTTTGGATCACTGGCAGCAAGTCAGCATTAGCTATGGAAGTTGCTGTCAGGTCTAAGGTCTCAGAGAGATCCACCGCCAAGCTTCTGCATTTGGTCCTTTGTCTATGCTCAGCCTTGTCCCTGCTGTTGATTTTACTAAGTGAATCCAGAAACTATTTCTGGTGTACAAGTAGAATCTCTAATGCTATGTTTGTTTTCTGTGCAAAGTATTTCCTTGTAACAGCAACAAATAGCATCTCTTTCTTGTTTCCTTTTCAGACATGCATTACCTCTGCTGCATCAGGAATATATTAATCTCTGAATAATCCCAAACTATTTTCTGCCCCATTTAGTGACAATGTCAATCAGACCTAACTTTCTCCTTCCTTCTTCTTCTACCCACCCCCTGTTTTCTGCCACAGATTATTTTAATTGTCTCAAATTATCTTTGCTTCATTTTCCAACACTTAATGGTTTATCAACAGATAACAGATCAAACATTTCCAGTCTTAATTATACCATCTTTATGAAGCATTCGATTTGGTATTTTTTTGTCTTAAGTGGACATTTGATTTTCTTATAGTTTCTATAATCAAAGTTTTGTAATTATCCCCCATAACTACTTTATGTACTTATGTTCAGTATTTTCAATATGTTTAGCTACCTTGTTGCTGGCTATTATCACAAGTCCCAAGTTTTGTTCCTCCTGGTTTTCCCTTCTCATTATTTTCCCCCTGGAGTATGTTGTGGCTAAACAGACATTATACCACTGCCTGATTTAATTTTTTTTTTTGCAACAGCACATTCTGATGCCTCTGATCCTGGAAACTCTTTAATAATTGTATTTAGCACTTTTGTCTTAAAAGAGACTTTATCATACTCTATCATACCCTATCATTCACTGTGACAGTTGCCATCCCTACAAACAAAAATTAAACATGATGAAGGGACAAATGGCCATCTTTCCAGGTTGGTACCTCTGGAAACTTTGCTCTTGGATGAATTTTCTTATTAAAATGTTTGCCAAAAAAATTTTAATAAAGAAACCATTAAGCGCTTTCGTCCTTATAAGATTTTTCAAACTGACATACATTTCTTTACTCCAGCTTTTAAAACACAAAACCATCATATGACACAGTGAAAATCATCACACGACATAGTAGAGAATCACATGATTAAAATCATTAGTGCTTTAATGTTTTCCTTTTAAAAAAAAAGCAACAAAGTCTTCTCTTTTTATAATGATTGGCTAAAGCACTCTTATTATCACCAATAATTACAGCATGTTTATGTTTGTAAATACTTTTATAAAGCTTTCTGGTGGTTCGACCTATATTAAATGCAGGACATGATATACACTTCACTAAATACACCACAAATCTTGTAGTAGGTCCAAATCGAATGCTAAAGATTTTAGAACCTCTATGCTGATTAGTAATAGTGTAGATTGTGGCGGCTATTAATAGCATTATTTTTAATAATTGGAACATTTTTGATAGCAACCCAGATCTAAAAGAAATAGTGGGAGAATCCCCACTTTTTGTTCAGAAAAGAGGAAAAAGCTTTAAGAATTTTTTTCCAAGCTAAGTTAAAAACTCCAAATCCAGTTAATTGCAATAAAATATGGATGTTTAAATGTTTTAATTGTAATCTTTGTGATTATTTGCATGTAGTCCTGGAAAGGATTGTTATTAACAATGTTAATATTATTATTAAGGGTTGCAATACATGTAAATCTAGATTTGTGGTGTATTTAGTGAAATGTATATCGTGTTCTGCATTTTATATTGATCGAACCACTAGAGAGCTTTATAAACGTATTTTCGAACATAAACATGCTGTGATTATTGGTAATGATAAGAATGCTTTAGCCAAGCATTATAAAAGGGGGAAATGTTAAATTAATTTTAAATTTCTTGTGTTAGATGAAATAAAGGGATATGATAAGACTTTTAATGCTGAAGATGAGCTAGGATGGCAAGAATATCTATGGCAAGTGAAGTTAAATACTTGCCATTCACCTGGACTTAATAATAGAGAAGACTTTGTTTCTTTTTTAAAAAGGAAAAGGTTAGGGCACTAATGTTTTTAATCATGTGATTCTCTACTATGTCATGTGATGATTTTCACTGTGTCATGTGATTGTTTTGTGTTTTAAAAGCTGGAGTAAAGAAATGTATGTCAGTTTGAAAAAGTCTTATAAGGATGAAAGTGCTTACTGGTTTCTTTATTAAAAATGTTTTTGGTGTGCTTTTCTATTATGCCTTTTTTGTTTTTGATTTTACTGTTTTGGTGCATTTTGTTACCTATTTGGACTTATTAAAATGTTTCATGAGACAGGGTTCCTGGAGCTTTTGCTAGAGAAATTAAAAAAAAAGAAATTCAGAATGGGAGAACAACAAGATTTATGACAATTTTAGGGACAGAGTATGAAGTCATAGGATTGGTCATGAGGAGTGAGCTGTTTGGTAAAGCCAGGGTGTTAACCTTCAGTAGGATGGAGCATTGGTCAAGGGCATTATATCCAATAGCAAATGGAATATCTTAACCCATTTGATAACACAAAGGCAGTCATGGGTGACTGACCTACATTTATTTATAGAAAACGTCAGAGAGTTACACACCAGCTAGAAACCAAGAATGGTACTAATTTAGAAAATAAGATAACCAATAGGTGTAGTATGTATAGCCAAAGTAGCTTTAAAAATGATGACAACAAGGGGATACTTTTGGAAACAGCCAAGCCCTATATTAATTTCCCAAGAATTAATTGTGGAACCAAAGCAGTGGTCTACATAGCTGTTTGTTTGGCATGTAAAACATTTTACATAGGTAAAACTGATCGGAGTCTTCAGAAAATAATAAACAAACATGTTTATAACATTTATAGGTACAAAAACTTCAATGTACTTAGCAAAAATTCCAAGGTTTGTGAAAATTTCACCAAATTCTTTTTTTCCCCATTTTACAAAAAAAGCAGAATACTTTAGAACTATTGTTTGGCACTACTGAAATAACATGAGCTCTGTTGACAATTTTCAGTAAACATATGTAATTCTCCAGGTTTAAACAAAGTGTCATTTATCAACAGTGTTTTAAGAATGTGAGCAGCTAAGTTGTAAACAATTTAATTTTTGCTTTCATTTTTTATTGCTATTTGATTTTAAATACTATAAATTTAAAATATTAACATCACTAATTTATCTACTTTTATACCCACATAATTTAAATGTATAAAATGTTGTATCTGTTTCATTGACTGCAACTTTTTATTCATAAGGTTTTTGCTGTGCTGTCAAATTGTCAAATTAAATAAATAAAAGCATTTCCCAGGTGACTAGTACTGTCAGGTGGCCATGTTATGTACATTTAAATGTTGTTTCATTATGTGTACAGTAGGTTCTGATGAAGTCTGTTTTGAGACAGAAGTGCTAAATCCATTTATTAAAGAGTGTCTAGGCTTAGAGGTATTGGTGTGTTTCTTGGTTATTGTTTTATATTATAATATGGAGTTGGTTACTGTCTTATGAAACTGTTTACTTTTGACAAGTTTACTACTTCCTTGTCAATTTGAATTACTTCACCATGGAAAAGAACTGTTGGGGCATTCCAGAAAATTGTTTTAAAAGGAAAAATAGATTCTATTTATGTTTGAAATCTCTCTAACCTCTGTGGAGTTTGCTGAACAAGTGTTGCTGCTGCACTATTCTTGTTTTGTGTTTGAGCATATTGAACCAAAGCTACTGTTGACAGTTTATCACTTTTTTCTGAAATTGTTATTTGGACTTGGAAATCAAGCAAACCTCCTTGAAGTGTACTGAACCTGACCTGCTGCTGTCTTTTTATTTCTGTTTGCCTGGGACTACTATTTGGAGTTGAGAAATTCTTGCTTGTAGAGAAAGTTAAACCAATGATTTCTGGATCATAAACTTGTTGGAATTCACTTGCTTCTTGAGACTTCAGTCAGTTGCAATAAGTAGCTGGAAATAACAACAACCTATGTATTTATATATTTTTTCTGTCATCATTCTATTTGTATGAAATATCTTACTTTCCCTGTGAAGCTGTAGTACTGTCTTTTATGTATAATTATATCTTTTCATAAGCAAATTGTTTTCATTTGTTCATTTATAAAAGATTATGGTTTTGTTAGTGAAAAGTTATCTTCCCAACATTGGTGTGACTGTGGGTATCCACTTTTTTTAAGAGACTGATTGGTTCACAGTCACAGCTGGTATAATTAATGCCACATTAGAACTTTATTCAGTAACTGAGATTTTGTTGACAGATTAATAATCTGATTGGTGGCAGCATATACAAGAATACAGAATGTATCAATAACCCAGGGAAAGATATTGAGACTGTGTATTTATGAGAGGATTCAAGGAGGGATTTAAGGGGGGAAGAAACCATGTCAAAAGCTTTAGAGTAGAGAAAATAGAAATAGAGCAGAGGTGAAAAGATTTGAGTTTCACGATAGTTGTTGATGGGTGTCACAAAGGGAAGAGGAGGTGGTGGGAGAGCTGTGGGGTCTAAAGTGCCATGTTGAGTTGGCTATATTATGTTGTGTAAAGAGAGATACTGTAACAAGTTGCTGATGGATACATTTCTCTGTAATCTGTGTGGGATGATATGAGAGACTTTCCATACACATGGTATGGTTCCCTCTTGGATAGTCCTATTAATGAGTATAGATATGGGGTATGCAATCTGTTTAGCAACCTTGATATGTGAAGATAGTTTGGTTAAGGTCTAGCTTATGATTGGTAAGATTGTACTAGAAAGCAAGGCTTAGAGTGAGGTGGATGGTGAAATTCTGGAGAGTCAGTGGTTATTAACTGGTTCTGTAGCTGCTGATGTAAAGCTTATTTGGGTGTGGTAGTTGCTTGTTACAAGGCACGGTATTAGTTAATGCCTACCATAATCTCTAAAGTTATTCACCCCTTGCATGCATAATAAGTGCTAGTAGTGCAGATTTAGGCTTTGCAAGTCCTACATCTGTAGGAGGGCTTCAGGCCTCTAAGACGTCTTTTCTTTTGGCATCTATTGTCACTTTAGCTTCACATATAGGCTTTCTTATTAATCTATTCATTATAAAACTCTATTCTACTCTCAGATAATACTCACCTACCCTCCCATTCTTTTTTCTGCCTGCATACTAACACATCATGTCTTCACCCTCTTCTTACATTGGCACCCTAAAAAATAATCCATCTGGCACCCATTGGTATTTATGCAAACTAAAAACTAATAATATGGTTATCAGTGAAAAGTAACCAAACTACCAGCAACTGTTGCAGCCTTCATTTACTTATTCATAGTGTATTTATTTTTTTATTTATTAACTAGGCCAGTGGGCTGATTCATCATTCCTGTTCTGTCATGACCCAGGACAAATGCAAAAAGACAACATTATTGGGTTACAGAAAAATATACACATAGTCAATAAAGTATAACTTATACAACAATACGAAAAAAGTATGCGCATTTCCAGTGGTACAAAGTAATGAATTGGTGTGCATATAACAATGAATTGAGAATTAGCTAGTTGGCTATGTTCTGACTATAATGTTCTTTGGGTATCATTTCACCAGATTGTGTCACATTATATTTGTTTTGAATTCACACTGGTTGTGATCTTAATAGGGCAGTGTTGCAAGGCTTTAAAGAATGCTGTGACTCCAGTCTGATACTTGATTGCTCTCTTGCCAGTAATTCAGTGGCACTACTGAAATAAAATGGTGTGTGTGGGCACAACCATCCACAGAGTGGGGAGGGGATGGCAAAGTCCTCATGAGCAATGTATGTCAAGCATCACCATTTAATGTAATGAACTTTAAATATGTATGCACCCACTTCTTCTGATATTACTTGTGCTTACTTTGCAGACATTAAAATTGGGAATCTTACTGTCTGATGAATCATGATCTCTTGAAGTCTGTTTCTCCACGTCAACCTCCCCACATATGCAAGTCACAGAATAGTTTTGCTTTAATCTGCTTTACTGTAAGATCATTGCATGAGCCTTTTTCACCCCTGCAGGGTGTTTCTCTTTTCCCCACATTTGTGCAGTCATGAAGTTACAATAGAGTTTTGGTTGTAAAACCCCCTTGGCAGAAAAGTGTTTTTTTTTTGCCACTCAGTTTTGGTGAGTGTATTCATAGTTTCATTGGTATTTACTAGGCTAATGACCACAAGGGCCTTTTTCAGCCTAGCCTTGCATCCCAAATCTCTGACAAGTTCTCGTCGGCTTGAAAAATGTAAGTAGGAGCTTTGATAAGTCTCACCCATCCATTTTTTTTGTCAGCTGGTTATGTGTCAGTTTCTCATAATAGATATACTTCTGAGTTTTGGAATTGTGATTTCACAAAGCTGCACTTTGGAACTGAAAAATATGTACTGCAAGGGAATCCTCCTGAAGTCTTATGCAGTTAACATCTTGTTGCTGCCCATGTTTGCGACTGTGTGCTTCGAACCTACTACTGCAAACTATTTCTCTAATATGACTGAACATAATATATTATTAGTATATGCTGTAGCACCTCCAGTAAACATCAGGATAAATTCTGTCACCAACAGACGCCTCAGCTTAATCATGAACCCCCCCATGTACCTATTATAGAAAAAATGAGGTCATTTATCCCTCTTTGCAATTGATTTCCTTCATGGACTGTTGAGGATAATTGGCCACTGAAATCTGGGCAGCTTGTACAATGTACCATGCAATCTAATTTTATTATCCAGAGGCATTAACCTAAGTCTAGGACCAATCTTTCTTAATCCACAGACCGAATAATACAAGAGAGAAAGGACTACATCTTGTGCAGCAGAACATTAGAAAGCTAAATAATAAGATTTCAGGAGTTAAAACTTTGATAGAGCCATGACATGCCTCATATATTAGTAGTAATCAAAAAAGTGTCTCAAGTCTTAGCAGTGAACTATTGCTTAAGGCACATCTTGACAACAATGAAATATTTCTACATGTATACAGCTTGTATTTGGAATGACAACTAGGACAAAAAGGTAAGGGAAAACTAAAAAGATTTGCAATATTTATTTGTGGGGTTAGCTTCCATGACAATGGGGTACAGCTGTCTCTGCGTACATTGGGAGGGAAATGCTAATCATACCACTAATTTTATTTGGTCTCCCCATTACCTGTTAACAATTACTGAATTTCAGTTTAATTACACGTACAACAAAGTACTAAATATACTTGATAAAATCAAAATGATTCAAAGGACATAAATGATTATGGCTAACCAGAGATGGAAAATTCCCTCCCAAAATTCAGAACAAAATGCATCTCCCATGAATATCTCCTTTGTTAGAGTTATACAAAGCATGGAGATGGTGTTACACTAGGTGGGGACTGTGGTCTGTTGCTGTGAAGACCTTTATTTATTTCTTTATTGATCCTATGATCTCTCAGTGACCATCACTAGATTATTTATTCCTCTGAGAGGTGAAAGCCCTATAGCCTATTCATCTCTTCCATGTGAAAAGACTGACTGAATGGAGTAGTACTGCTAGCTACCTATGCAAATAGCAAGGTTTTTGCTTTAAGCTGTAGCCATTCTCACTGCACATGCCCATTAGCATACTTAATGTTATTGGGCATATGCAGTAGCATACTTAATGCTACATAATGCTTGGCATACAAAGTGCCAGAAGACCCTGCCCAAACCTTAAAGCAAGTACTTCAGTGAAGTCTCCAGTCTCTCCTGGAGGATGTTCACATGGAAAGTGCATCCAGGCATGCATCCCTCTTTGAGAGGAGAGCAGGCATAACTTTATCACTTCTCTCCTTCCTCCTCCCAACACCTTACCCAGTCCATTACTCCAACCCAAGTTCTGTGAGTCTTAGTCATAGCTTTATTCATCTGTGCCATGGAGATGGTGTATAATACGACCACTATTTACCTCACAAGATTAAAAGTCTGCAATGTTAAACAGATAGGTGAACTCAAGGAATGGTGCCGTATGCCTCATTATATGCACTGTTACTTTTATTAAAAGAGTCTTGTTCCATCTATTAGCCTACTCTGCCATCCCTGCTGGTTTGTAGTGTAACATCCATATATTGTTGGCTGGTGATGTGCTTTCCATAAGTCTGTCACTCATTTGTCCTGTCAAATAATTTGTTCTTACAGCATGCATTTTTAACAGGGGACTAAGCAGAAATTATGGCTTAACTTTCTCCAATGCACCTGAAGAACTGCATTTGCAACACTAGATCTTTATACATCTAGTTCTACATTACATCTGAATAAGTAATTCAGATTGTTTCATCCCTCCCAGTTCTCTACTCAGGTATTCATATTTTCTGCTGTTCACAAGGCAGGAAACCAGCTCAGGATGGGATAACAGTCCACTCCAGGACACATACTCACACACACTTGCACATATCTATGGGCATTCATTATCACCAGTTAACCTTTCAGCATATATTTGGAGTGTAGAAGGAAACCTGGGGTCCCTATAGAAATGCATACACACAATGGAGAAAGTGCCACATATGTCACATGTAAGGTAGCTAGAATGAACTGGAAGGAACCACCGTGAGACAGTTACAGCACCTGCCTTTCCATTTAAATTAAGCCATCTTACCTGGAGCTATATTTAGATTCCATGTACCTGATTCAGACTCCACTGATATTTGTTACCTCTCCCATGATTTAAATAATGTTCACTTAAGTCACTCAGCATATGTTGTCTTTCGGCTTTTCCCGGTTTGGGGTCGCCACAGCGGAACTCTGGTCCGCTAATGATTGACAGTAGATTTTGATGAACGCCGAGGTGCCAGCTCAACGTTCAACCTTCAACTAAGGCATGCCCATTTATGTATGTCTTTCGAACGCCTACCCAATCGCGGGGAGTACATGCAGACTCCACACAGAAGGCACTCCCCGCATTCCAGCCGAGAATCGAACGGGAAAACCTCTTGCTGTGAGGCAACAACGCTCATATATAGTTACCAATTAGAATACCGCAACATACAGATCCATTCCCTGTTTTCTTTTCTCAACTTGTTTTTATTTCTGTTGGCATGTGTCTATAACAGGATGGAGACAGTGTTTGTCATGCATCTATAACATGATGAAGTTAGTGTGTTTCATAGTCACATAGCAAGTTGTAAGCTTTTAACAATAATGCTCAGTTTTGTTCTTGCCGTTCCATTCCCATACAAGGGAGGTATGTAGAGACTGTTTCATACCAGAGAATTACTTTTGTCATTTGTAAATGTACAACATTTAAAGTCCTTTTGCTTGGTAATACAACCATCAAAGTCACTTCTCATAGCAAACTATTAGGGATGATAGTGGATGATAATCTTACATTCGACTTGCATATACACAATTGCATAAGAAAAACTCATCAAAAACTAGGGATGCTTTACAGAGCCAAAAATTATCTCACCAACACAACTAAAACTACACCTGTCACTACTTATCTCCTCCCCACTCTTCTTAATGGCGCTCCAGCCTTCACAAAAATTAAAACCTGAACAATGCTACAACAAAGTTGCAAATTTGCAGCACATAGCCCTTTCAGAACTCACCAATGTATAGCACTGAAAAACCTTAATTGATTAGAACTACCACATCAACTAACATGTATACACAACTTCTTACCACCTAAAATGATCCAGCATCCATCTGCCTGTCCAGCACTAAAAAAACATCCTACGCAACTATGTTCCCAGTCGGTCTTTGCAATCCAGTAACTAGAAATTCCTGTCTACAAACCTAGCAAATCTGCTGGGCCTTGTCTGTACTCATACAAGGTTGCTAAGGCACGGAACTCCTTACCTGTATCCATCAGTTCTATACCCTCCCTCCCATCTTTCAAGACCACTCTGAAAGACTTCCTAGCTAAAAGCTGGCTCTGTTCTTGCTCAAAAACAGGATAAACTATATCCCTAAATTTGAACAAGTACCTTTTCATCCCTTATACCTCCTTACTCTCCCTTCTTCACTTACTTCCTTACTTCTATCTAATTCTGTTCCCTGACTTCCTCTCTAAATATACCATAAACCTGTTTTTTCCCTCACTTCATATTGCAGTTCCTCTTTGTATTAGAATAACTTACCTTTAATTTCTCTACAAACTATCTTGTATCGATTCTTAACCAATATTTTTATATTATGTCTAATTTGTTATATTTATTTAAACTGCAGATGTTTTTGTTTTATTTTTTTTTTGAAGATTGTAAAATTATTGTTCTTAAAATGTTTTGTAATAATTTGAAAATTTTCTCCCTGGGTCTCCACTGAAAATGGGCTTCTACCTTTCTTTCCTGGTAATCAAATAAATAAATGAACGTAGCAGACTATTTTATTTGTGTTTTACTTTTACTGCAGCAGAGTATGGATGACCTGGGGACTGAGTTACTGGTTAAGGCTGACATGTCTTGTAGTCTGTGACTACCAGATGGTTATACTATTCAGTAAACTTTCTTCAGATCCTTTGTCCAGGTTCTGAAAATTATTCAGTGTATGCTGCAATCGGGTCTACTTTAATTAAACGAAAGCACAATCCGTCGAATACAAATCCATCGACACGTAAACAGCGAAATGCGGAAACGTCTAACGCACTAAATGGTGAAATAGGAAATGTCGAATTGTCATAGTTGGCTCGTCTGCAGTATAGCTCCGTAAGGTAAGTGTGCGATAGTTACGGACCTTGGGCTTAGGGTGCGGGTTAAGGTAAGTGCATAGATAAGTAATGTATGTAAGGTTTAGTGTAGGGTTTTGTTAAGTGTATGTGTGTGGAATATTTACTTTGTGTGGGTATAGTTCTGTAGGGTAAGTGTGCGGTAGTTACGGACCTTAGGGTTAGGGAGGGGTTAAGGATAGTGCATAGATAGTTGTGTATGTGGGGTTTAGTGTAGGGTTACATGTGGGGTTTTGGTGCTTTAATTTAGGGTTAGTAGTAGGGTTTTGGTTAGTGTATGTATGTGTTTTTTGTTGGTGTGTTTGCGTAGGTAGTATGTTACGGGCGGTGGGGTTGGCCGACTATTGCGGTTTCGATGTTTAAATTTCACGGTTTTGTGTGTTCGACGTTGTCACGTTTCGCTGTTTATGGGTTGACGGATTCGTATTCAAGGAATTGTGCTTTCGTTTAATTAAAGTAGACCCCTGCAATCATGATTCAGGCAATTTGGTTCCTTCATCGTTTTTTTTTTTAACATTGTTATCTGCTTACTATTTTTACCTTGTCATCCACTTTTGCAGAAATATCAACCTTTACTCAAGAAACTTGCCTTTAGTTGTTTGGGTGGGGTGCCTGGCTGTTTTTTGTAATAGCTAATTAGTTTTGTAGATACCCAGATAAAACTATAGTTCTCTATAGGCCTACATTTGATTTTAGTTTCTCTTAGAGTTTGTCTACCTAATCTTGTAAATGTTTGACCAGACAGGCATGATAAAGACAGCAAGATAAAGATTACTGTATTCTTAGTGTCACAAGTGTGTGTACACATCTCTATCCTTTAGTATGTGTGCCTGACTCGATAGTATAAATGCTTCATAAAAATTAATATGCTTTCAAGTTGTTACTAAACAAGGGTTTAGTTATTGCCAGCACCACTCACATTAAGTATGGGCAGCTGTGTACATGACATCTGTTTTCTTTTTTTCAGAGACACAGTGACATGCAGCACTAGACATAAAGGTTTTCAGAGCACTGCATAAACATTTTCAGCTATGGTGGTTAGAATGTCTTCTTAGCTGTTACATTGCCAGCTTGTATGGATGCACAGTACCAGATGTCCCTGTGAAGGGGACATTATGAACTGAAGCTTTGTCACCATCCATCTGCCAGTGTATCTGCATTGCTTGGCACAAACATACCACGCTAAGACAGCAGGCTTGTTCTTCTCACTGGGCTGTGGAATGCAGGAAAAATATAATAGGTGTTCCACTGCATGTCAGTGGGAACAGACCCAGGGATATATCCATCTCACATGGAAACCATAGCCTGCTGTAGCTGTACTATTTGTATATTTATTTAACTTGGTAAATAAAACTGGTCCTTGTCTGTCCCTTGTTAGTCATGACAAGTGTCACAAGGGCAAGGGTAAACACAATGTAAATATGGAAAATGTAGTATAGCCAATCAAACAGAATGTTTTTGGAAAAAATTGGCATACCCTGTGAAAACCCACTCAGACACAAGAGAGCATACAAAACTCCAAATAGACAGTGAAAAGAGGTCAGGATTGAACCCTAGATGCTCATGATATAAGGTAACTATCGCACCAGTAAGCCACGCTACATAAAACTACTGACTTGTTTTCTCCTTGCAATCAAGTGTGTGGCAAATTCAGTGATGAATGTGCATCTCTGTTACTGGCTGTTTGCTGTGGTGTGTGTGATTTTTATGTCGTGGCTAATTGCTGTCCATAAAACAATGTTTTTTCCAGGATTTTCATAAGGCTTAAAGTAAGTAATTCATACTTGGTGTGTACCAGGACAAGAATCAAGCAAAATCCCTGCCTGGTTCCATTCCCTGGTCCTCATATAACTAGGATCAGGCATAATGCAACTGCTTTTGGTAGGGGTGGTGTGTGTGTGTGTGTGTGTGTGTGTGTGTGTGTGTGTGTGTGTGTGTGTGTGTGTGTGTGTGTGTGTGCCTGTGCACCTTTGTGTGCATATGTGCAAGTCTGCGGGAGTGGGAATGGTGTAAAGCAACAGACAGATGGCAGGCGATGCTCAGTACCGTTACTTTCCAAGCAGCCATAGAACTGGAATTCTGCATAAATTACATGCCTTCAGTGAGTACAATACATAAAAAATGGAACACCTCACACTGCTAAATACAGCTTTTGTGTAAACACCTCTATACCAGCTATATCTCTCTCCTCATCTCTCTTCCCCTCTTTCTCTATCTAGGGTTGACATAATGGTTAAGGTGCTTACCTTACAGACAAAAAGTACAGGGTTTGAGTCTCACATGGGGTATTAGACTAGGCTTAAAATGGTCCACAAGAGCAGTTAGCCAAGTACTAACCTATGAACCTCCAATGAAAATTATTGTCTCTGACCCAAGAAAACAAACTGTCTATCTGGCTACTCTCCATCTCATTATCCCATCACCCACACAGACAGATCAGTTTTTAATCCTGCAGCACTACTCACCCCTCTCTCAGCCTAAGCATTTTTTTCTGGTGTTGGTTTTCCCTGATTCTGAAAGATTTGTTCTCACTGTAAGTGAGTTACTTTAGTGTTAGGCTAACTATAAACAGGCTTATACCAGGAGAGCCAGATTCCAAAAGACTTGCCCTCAGACTAAGTGACTTACTCTAAGAGAAAGTCTTTTGGAATCTGGACTCTGGTATAAGCAGTTGCAGTTTCTTCAAAAGTCTTAGAAAAGAAGACAAAGATTTGTCAGTACTTTGTCCTTCAACTGAACAAGCTACCTGTAACATATACTATACATTACAATTTCAAGAACAAACTCTTCCTCACCTAGTGATTCTAGCTAACTGTAGCTGCCGTGTCTCTTAGCTTTCTATTGTCCAGTCTTCCTAAATTTGTTTCTTGCTCTACTCATCAAGTAAGATAAACTTTCTTAAATCCATAACTTTCTGTAACCCCCATTTGTTTTAACCTACCAGCAATATTCATCCATTAACTAACTATATACACACATACGTCTCTGCATTTCAAGCCATGCTCAACTGTACAGATCTCATTTTGTAATAATTCCCTTTCTCCCTGTTCTTCAGTCCCATAATGATGTCCACTATTGACTTACATGTCTGTGGAGAGATCACTTCTTTAGTGTGTCTTTGTCTAGGCTCTACACTTTATCAATAATGTCTGCCTATCAGAAATATGAGATCTAGTTTCTGTTAGTGCCACAAGTTCTGAAAAATATATTTATATTCAAACAAGAAAAAAATATTCTTAAATCTACTCTAAACCTCCTTTATATGTCTTTTTTGGGTGGTGGGCTTCAGCCATAAATAATGAAGCTCATTCTCACTGATTTCATGAGTAAATGTAAGGAAATCAGTGGAAGAATTGATATATTCCAGAAAACCTGTTACTTGATCTCTAGTGCCGTCCCAGATGATACAAATATCATCCAGGTAACGGCAATAAAAAGTGATGTACTGTGCCCAAGGGGACTGGAAAATGTGCACCTGTTCCCATCTATGTAATACCGCATTGGCATATACGGTAGCGCAGGAAGCACCCATAGCCACTCCCTTGGTTTGTTTAAACAATTCCCCGTTAAAAAACACATAACTGTTGTTAAGAACAATATTTAACAACTCAGAAGTTAAGTTAATAATATTGCTACTTAGCCTGGTTTCATGTTTAAGAAAATCAGTAAACCATTCAACAGAGATGCACAATCAATGGAATTATACTCTAAGGTTTATAGAAAACCTTCATTTTCCAATTCTCTGCTACATTTTAACAGCCAACACCCATTCCAACAAAAGAAAGGAATAGTTAAAGGTCTGCTTATTAGGGCATCTCGTATGTGTAGCAGATTGCCTGATTTCATTGCTGAAGCTAACAACCTCAGGGTGATGTTTATAGAGAGAGGTTATCTGGATTATTTGGTGAATAACCTTATCCATGAGATTCTTAGTAAAAGGGACTCGTTATACACACCATTGTTTGGGAACAATGATGTTGGTATCCCCATCCCAAGGCCCTCTAGCACACAAGCACAGGAGAATTCTAGCTATTTTATTTATACTTTTTCAGAGAATTCAAGGGAGATAGAGAACACAATTAATAAGTTTTGGTTTGTGCTACAAACCAATGATGAATTTAAAACTTGATTCCAAAGAGACCAGCTTTTGTTAGAAAAAGAGGTGGTAATTTAAAAGAGGTGTTTGAGCAAAGACATATCACTACTTGTATGACAACTCAACAAAGGAATGGCACTAAATGCGGCACGCAAACAGTGCCCTTTATTATCAATAGTAACCATTTATATCTTAAAGCACGAACAAACTTGAAACCACACGGTCACTACACTTGTAACACCTAAAGGTGTGGTATACATTGGGTATTGTTTGACCTGTGGCGCTTTTATATAGGAAAACTGAAAGGGAATTTAGGAAGCGATATATGAGCATATCTATGATATAGGTAAAAGAAAGATAGTAACGCATTCTATAAACATTCCCTTGGTTGCCCTAATTTCAAACTTTCCTTTATGGTGCTTGAACAAGTTCATCCAAGTAACAGGGGTGGAGACTGGAATCCACCCTGGAATTTAAGGAATTAATCTGGCAGCTTAGGCTTGATGCTAGCAGTATACCTGGCATGAATGAGACGCTAACATAGGGCCAGTTCTCAAACTTAGAAGAGCCAGATTATAGCTTATAACACACACAATTTTTAATATAGGTTGACATTTTATACAACAAATTCAGTAGCTGACAGTTTGGTTGTTTGCGTACAGACAACACTTTGTTGTCTATTACAATTTTATGCAATACTTGTAGGCTTGAATGTTGTTTTTTAACAGTTTTTAAATGTAATGTTTTAAGAAAATGTGTTATTGTACAGTATATGTTTAATATATTTGTATATGAAATCAATTTTGGTTTACACAAACATTTACATCCCAATAGACTTTAGTAACAAGCTAAAAGGAAATGGTATATGTCTTTAAATAATTTTCTGCTAGCTTGTTTTGTTTAATTAACAATCAATTTAAGCATGTGATTTAGGTATATAGGTAGTGCTTTCACAGTTTGTTTTTACTCTGACTTGATAAAGCCTGGAATTGTCCAGGCGAAAGCGCTTGTCTCCACTGTGTTCTTTTTCTGTGCTAAAGGATTCGTTTGGGAATTAAACCTGCTTTTACCATCTTTTTGCAGCAGTTGAATTATTGTCTCCACGGGTGTGTTTGGATATTGTTCTCTTAGAGTTTGTCTACCTAATCTTGTAAATGTTTGACCAGACAGGCATGATAAAGACAGCAAGATAAAGATTACTGTATTCTTAGTGTCACAAGTGTGTGTACACATCTCTATCCTTTAGTATGTGTGCCTGACTCGATAGTATAAATGCTTCATAAAAATTAATATGCTTTCAAGTTGTTACTAAACAAGGGTTTAGTTATTGCCAGCACCACTCACATTAAGTATGGGCAGCTGTGTACATGACATCTGTTTTCTTTTTTTCAGAGACACAGTGACATGCAGCACTAGACATAAAGGTTTTCAGAGCACTGCATAAACATTTTCAGCTATGGTGGTTAGAATGTCTTCTTAGCTGTTACATTGCCAGCTTGTATGGATGCACAGTACCAGATGTCCCTGTGAAGGGGACATTATGAACTGAAGCTTTGTCACCATCCGTCTGCCAGTGTATCTGCATTGCTTGGCACAAACATACCACGCTAAGACAGCAGGCTTGTTCTTCTCACTGGGCTGTGGAATGCAGGAAAAATATAATAGGTGTTCCACTGCATGTCAGTGGGAACAGACCCAGGGATATATCCATCTCACATGGAAACCATAGCCTGCTGTAGCTGTACTATTTGTATATTTATTTAACTTGGTAAATAAAACTGTTGTCTGTCCCTTGTTAGTCATGACAAGTGTCACAAGGGCAAGGGTAAACACAATGTAAATATGGAAAATGTAGTATAGCCAATCAAACAGAATGTTTTTGGAAAAAATTGGCATACCCTGTGAAAACCCACTCAGACACAAGAGAGCATACAAAACTCCAAATAGACAGTGAAAAGAGGTCAGGATTGAACCCTAGATGCTCATGATATAAGGTAACTATCTCACCAGTAAGCCACGCTACATAAAACTACTGACTTGTTTTTCTCCTTGCAATCAAGTGTGTGGCATATTCAGTGATGAATGTGCATCTCTGTTACTGGCTGTTTGCTGTGGTGTGTGTGATTTTTATGTCGTGGCTAATTGCTGTCCATAAAACAATGTTTTTTCCAGGATTTTCATAAGGCTTAAAGTAAGTAATTCATACTTGGTGTGTACCAGGACAAGAATCAAGCAAAATCCCTGCCTGGTTCCATTCCCTGGTCCTCATATAACTAGGATCAGGCATAATGCAACTGCTTTTGGTAGGGGTGGTGTGTGTGTGTGTGTGTGTGTGTGTGTGTGTGTGTGTGTGTGTGTGTGTGTGTGTGTGTGCCTGTGCACCTTTGTGTGCATATGTGCAAGTCTGCGGGAGTGGGAATGGTGTAAAGCAACAGACAGATGGCAGGCGATGCTCAGTACCGTTACTTTCCAAGCAGCCATAGAACTGGAATTCTGCATAAATTACATGCCTTCAGTGAGTACAATACATAAAAAATGGAACACCTCACACTGCTAAATACAGCTTTTGTGTAAACACCTCTATACCAGCTATATCTCTCTCCTCATCTCTCTTCCCCTCTTTCTCTATCTAGGGTTGACATAATGGCAAAAAGTACAGGGTTTGAGTCTCACATGGGGTATTAGACTAGGCTTAAAATGGTCCACAAGAGCAGTTAGCCTAGTACTAACCTATGAACCTCCAATTAAAATTATTGTCTCTGACCCAAGAAAACAAACTGTCTATCTGGCTACTCTCCATCTCATTATCCCATCACCCACACAGACAGATCAGTTTTTAATCCTGCAGCACTACTCACCCCTCTCTCAGCCTAAGCATTTTTTTCTGGTGTTGGTTTTCCCTGATTCTGAAAGATTTGTTCTCGCTGTAAGTGAGTTACTTTAGTGTTAGGCTAACTATAAACAGGCTTATACCAGGAGAGCCAGATTCCAAAAGACTTGCCCTCAGACTAAGTGACTTACTCTAAGAGAAAGTCTTTTGGAATCTGGACTCTGGTATAAGCAGTTGCAGTTTCTTCAAAAGTCTTAGAAAAGAAGACAAAGATTTGTCAGTACTTTGTCCTTCAACTTCGAACAAGCTACCTGTAACATATACTATACATTACAATTTCAAGAACAAACTCTTCCTCACCTAGTGATTCTAGCTAACTGTAGCTGCCGTGTCTCTTAGCTTTCTATTGTCCAGTCTTCCTAAATTTGTTTCTTGCTCTACTCATCAAGTAAGATAAACTTTCTTAAATCCATAACTTTCTGTAACCCCCATTTGTTTTAACCTACCAGCAATATTCATCCATTAACTAACTATATACACACATACGTCTCTGCATTTCAAGCCATGCTCAACTGTACAGATCTCATTTTGTAATAATTCCCTTTCTCCCTGTTCTTCAGTCCCATAATGATGTCCACTATTGACTTACATGTCTGTGGAGAGATCACTTCTTTAGTGTGTCTTTGTCTAGGCTCTACACTTTATCAATAATGTCTGCCTATCAGAAATATGAGATCTAGTTTCTGTTAGTGCCACAAGTTCTGAAAAATATATTTATATTCAAACAAGAAAAAAATATTCTTAAATCTACTCTAAACCTCCTTTATATGTCTTTTTTGGGTGGTGGGCTTCAGCCATAATATATCTGGTGCTTGTATGCATATATCTATGTTCATTGGGTCTTACTAAGCTTAAGGCCAAGGAGACCATTAAGAAGTTCAGCTACATCACCCAGTACTGATGGCAGGCTAACTATGTCCTCCATTAAGTAGATTTTCCACACATATTTGAGGAGAAAATTTGCAATCTTCCATTCAGTCATCCAGAGGGGTTTAAAGGTTGCTAGGGAAGGACTATACTTGATATGTAAGAGGAGCCTACTCTAGAAATGGGGTACACATTGGGTTAGGTACCTGTCATGCCATATGGTGTTGCTGATATGGTAGTACAGAGACATGGTGGTCAAAGGAGGAGCTGTTGGTAAGACAGGCACCTAAGTCCCTGCCTGATGACTGTACCAAAATGAAGAGAAACAATGGCACTGCCGGTGATGTTTTTCTGTCTAGTGCAAACGCCCCTGACCTTAATGGCATATGTTCTGTCAGAGAGCCATTGACCTATCCAGAGAACTATGTATAGGTTAATGTTGAATTTCGGGAATGTGTCAATAATCCTAACATGAGGGGATAGTGCCAAAGGCATGACAAGGTCCAGGTAGGCAGCATGGATGGTATACCTCTTGTCATTGGTCTCAGTAACCTTTTCAGAAACCTCAACCAGGTTGAGCAGGCATGCTCTGCCTCTTACTAAGCTAAACTGGTATGGATACAGGGATATAAAGTCATCTATATCATTGTTTTATTAGCTTTGAGATCACCATGCCACCGAGGCAGAGGAATAATGTGAGGTTCTGCAACCTCATAGTGTATATATTAGACTAAAGTCACACTTGCAGTTTTGCTTGTAATTTCAGCAGGTATCTGTAAATAACACAACATTGCTTTTGTTATTGTAGACTGAGGTAAATGAACTTACAAACTAGTTCAAAAACGTCCTTTATTCAAAATGTAAATCTCGCACTGTACTTGCATTACCTGACAACTGTCAACAGGTGTCTCACTGCAAATATTCAAAGCACATCTGAGCTTATTATTGTGTAGAGCACAATAAATGATCGTTTGCTGTCACATTTGTAAGATAACTCTAATGGTTTATCAGTGCTGACTCTTTGGTCAGTTGAGGAGAATCTTCATATGCTGCTAACAGCCCCAGACTGAATAGTGCCTCATGTCAGAGTGCTGCTTGATGGGGAGGTCAAATGAGATGAAAAGCCAGTTTGCTACCTTCTGCTGAGAGGGTAAGGGACACAGAATATCTGCAAGAGCAACTCTCAGTGAATGACATCTCTGGTGGGGACCATCATTCTCTGAAGGGAGTGAAAGGCAAAGACTAGGATGACAAGGCCTCCAGCTGTGGAAGAAGAGAATGCTTTTTGCAAAAACAGGATGACACCAGCACTAAGCCCACTACTTGTCATCCAGCATACTAATGCAAGGTGGCACTCTGACGTGGAACTGCTAAGGCTCATAATAAAAAAATACCATCCTTTATAGCATGCCATTGGTGGAATCTATGGACTCAAACTCTGCCCACACAGGAGGAATCTGTGGAGAAATTGTCACATCCCAGTTAGTAGATGGACCTGATTTGGGGCAGATCTCCAGATGAGGCAAAAAAACAATTAAACAAATGTTTTCATTGTATATCTTATATTGTTTGTTTTCTCTATATGGTCTTAGGTTTGGATTATGGCTTATAAGAGTGTCCATTGGACCAACTTATAAATCCAGTTATCACACACACACACACACACACACACACACACACACACACACACACACACACACACACACACACACACACACACACACACACACATATATCTATATATATATACATACACACACACACACACACACACACACACACACACACACACACACACATATATATATATATATATATATATACACACACACACACACACACACACACACACACACACACACACACACACACACACACACACATGCATATATACATATACACATGCATAAATAAATAAAATAAACATTAGCTGTTGCACCAATTTGAATAACTTTTTCACCTTTATGGTAGAAAGGGAAAGAAAGAAAGAGATTGTTGCCGATGTACTTAATTGTTTGAAAATTTGTATTGCAGTGCGTGTGTGTGTGTGTGTGTGTGTGTGTGTGTGTGTGTGATCAGTCTCAAGAAATGGATGCAGTGAGACCATAAAGAAAAAGATTAACTTTCCTAAGCCTGTCCTTGCAGGGGCAGAAGAGCATACTGTGAGTTCTACTAGTTGTCTCAGAGCTGGAGGACAGGATGGGTTAGGAAGGACAAGCAGCTGATAACCGGCTTCTTCTCATCAGTGGAAAGGAGAGGAGCTTATCACTGTAGCAGCATATCCAGCTAGGTATCAGGGATTGTCATCAAGTGCTTAACATTGTCCAGGCAGAAAACAAGGAAGTGCAAAGTCTCTGGTACATGTTTCGAAGGAAGTATGTCTGTTTAACCAGGCACTGGATACAATTGCATATTTCTCATCTGTACCAGGAAGGGCAATATAGTGCCTAAAAGTTGCAACAAAAATCTGACCAGACACCCAGAATTGTGTTGCAGCAGGTTTACTCTGAATAGTTCCTCTGTCTCCTGATTCTGTGAAATAGAGGTCTCCCAACCCGAGTGAAATATATCACTCAAAGATGTAAGCTGGTTAATTGGGTAAGACACAACATTATTGAACAGAGGTGGCTGTACTGGGGCACAGCAGGTGATACAATCACTGCCAGGGCAGAAAAACAGGATATAGAAAAGGGTTTAACTTTGTTACACTTACTGATCCCCTGTGACAAGGGACCGCTAGGGCAAGTTCTTTTAGCAAGTTTACAAAATCATTTAGCAAGCAAAGTCCTATTTTCTGTCTTGAAAATAAGACCTGGAGTTTGCATCCTTTGAATGATCATAATTATTTGCTTTAATTTTTGCCAAAAAATATGATGGAAGAAATTCCTTCTCAGTTGGTAGATAATGCATAATAGGTATGACTCATACCATGTAAGATGACTACCATACTGTTAGACACTTTGCATTAAATATATTGCGCTATATAATAGCTTGAAGCAGTCGGTTAGGATTGTAGTTTTTTCTTTCTGTTAACTTGATATCCAGCAGTGTGCATATATAATATTTGATTCATTCTCACATTGCTTTGATGATGAGTTCATAGTGCATGTGATTCTGGAGGCTGTTCACCAAACTAGTGCGGTCCATTAGAAAGCAAAATAATTTAACTTATCCTTTGCAAGAAGTGGGGATTCCGCACGTGTTGGGCTCTGATCCCTTCTAGTGGAACCTACATCCACTTTTAGCATACATTTTATCTACTACAGAGTTGTAGGAAGCCAGAAGAATATTCCACCAATCAATGACTAAATAGCAGGAATCAGTCTTTACACAAGGCACCGATTCATTGCAATACTCAGAAATCTAGCAGTAATTTGGAGCATTACAGTTTCACAGATCTGCATACCTTTGGTATGTGGGAGGAAACTGGAGTCACCAAGGAAAATCATCACAAACACTGAGAGGGCATATACACTCCATACTGGGAACCATGACAAAGAATCAATCACTTTGAGGTAGCATTTTTAAGCACTACATAACACAATCAAACACTGCTTTACTACCTGAATAAACATACAAACACATAGCAAAGTAGGGCTGCATGATCGTGCAGATGTACAAAATGTTGTTGACTTATAAAAGCAAGTAGTAGCTTCCCATCTAAATCTTGTTATGTTGCTCCTTGCTGCAAAACACTAATCCTTCAGCACTTTGCTTTGACAACATCTCCAAATTCTGTAGAGGGGGGGGGGGTGTATGATCTTTTATAAAATAAATACTGCAGATTCTACCAGTTCTACTTTAGTTACTATGAGCAAATACATTTAACAGCTAATTCCAGACTGAGCAGCATTTGTGAGCATGACTGTAGTGGGATTTTCTTTCTCCTGTTGGTGATGACTCAATGGTGATATTCACACTTCTCAACTGTCCAGATTTTTGCAGAATGTCCAGATTATTTACCTCGTATTTTTGATGCTTTCATCATAAATTTTTTGGTTTTCTGACTAATCATTAAGGATTGAAATCACTAAATATTGACAGACATTTGAGTTACAGGCTTTATACCATTCAGAAGATACATGTTAATGCAAATACTGATCAACTTTCTAAATTTATAAGAGCAATATTTAAAAATTGTCCCTATTTTTGGGCCTTTGTTCCCTATTATTTTTGGCTTTGTCCAGAATTCTTGCTGTAAGAAATTGAGAGGTACGGTGATATTGACCAATCAGGAGAGAGGACTATCATTCAAAAAAACAACAGTAATAAAAAATTTACATAATGAAAGCAAACGTGGAAACACAAAGACCATAAAAAACTAATAACTTCAAAAATAGAAAAATGGTCTGGACACGCCGAAAAAGCTATAAATAATTTATTCCACAATAAAATACAAGCACTTTCACCCTGCTGTAGTGCTGGGCTTTTTCAAGTCATAACATTGAAACTTTATATGGGTACTAAATTGGTTTACTGACCATCAGACAGCATTAAAATATTGCATGTGCAAAATGTAGCTTTGTACAGGTGCATACATTATAGCTTATATTAATCCTGCATTCATATTCCATTGCTGATTATTTAATGAGTTACTTATCAAAATTGTCATTTTTATGATCAAAAATTGTCTTTTTTGTGACTAAGTATCTTCCACCCCCTGTCTACTCAGTAATGTAGGAGCTCCCTTTTTATGTCTGTATAGAGGGACAGGAAGATATTTTACTTTGTAAGCAAGCATAAATACCTTCAAAAAATGCAGATATGAAATGAAGATGAGATGGGGTTTCACGAGGTTGGAGGAATGAATGAGCATATGATAGCTTAGATTTGCTACAAGCAAGTAAGCAAAGAGAAACAGTAGACTCTATAAGGAGTGAAGTACTTCCAGTGACATGTGGATTGGGTGGGTTATGGGTTATTATATCAGCTAGCTTAAAGGTCAAAACTTAGGAGCCACTCTGATTTAAACTATTTGCATTTTTGGGTATGATGTGGGTAAAGCAATCATGCCCAAGTGTTTGTGGGGCAAACAGAAAGGGCTAATGGATATCACTCTGCTGCTGGGGTGGACAGCAACACTTAAAGTGCTGTAGTGGAGAATTCTGCTGAAGACCAAAAGGACCCTACTGCAATCGTTGTGAAACCTACACCTGTTCCTTGTCATGATGTTGCAGTATGTGAAGGATCATAATTTATTAACAGGGATAGCAGATGACAGAATCACCACTATGCAGGCATTCTATGATGCAGCCCATTTCTCTGAGGGATTTGGTGTGAATTATTTTGACGTTTTGGCAACTCAGTGCAATTATTCACGTAGTAGATTTTGATTGGCATGGTTCAGAAATGTTGGTATTTGTTGAGGTGGAATTTATTTATCTATTTACTATTTGTTTACCAGGTAGGAGGGCTGGTCATACTGACACTTTTTAGCTACATCCTGGGCTCATTGAGCAGATAACATGCAGAAAGAAAATTATCAGAAAATTATTTTCTCACGTGAATGTCTTTGTTATTTTGAAATTGGTCATTGTACTATTTGGCTTGTTAAACTATCATGTATACTCTATTGTATGTAATTGGAGCTTTTCTCCTCGGGCCTCCACTGAAAATGGGCTCCTGGCCCAGATGGACCAACCCGGTTAGCAAATGTCAATAAATAAATAAATAATCAGACAAAATATGATAAGTGGATGTACAGACATTATACATTACAAGGCAATGGTTGTCAAGAAGTTATTGCTATAGGGCTGACATTAATACATATACTCAAATTGAATGTTTTTTTCTAATATTTCAAAATTTCAGTTTTAAGGCAACACAGATTTATTCTATGTAACTAGTACAGAAAAAGAGATTGATAACTTGACTAAAGAAAGGAAATGCTTCCTGTGGACCAGGGTTTTATTCTCTCAGTCTCCATTTGTCTAACCGTGTGACATGTGTAAGTCACTTAATCAGGCAGTGCTCCCTGTCCCAGGCTAATTCCAAAACAGGTCCATGTAGATCAGTGCTCTAACCCAGTTAACAGATGCAAACTAGTAAACAAACATGCTAACCAAAGTATGGGGGAAATGTTTTTTTTTTGTTAATTTAAAAACAAAGGTCAATGTTGCATGTGTGAAAGGTTGAACCAATCCCCAGCAAGTAGCCAGATCTATGGCAATCAAATGTGTGTACCCAAAAACCTGACCTGGCTCAGTCTTCACCAAAGGCAAGAGATGGTTTCAGTAAAAACTAGCCTGTTTCCAAGAGAAAGCTGATTAGTTGAATTTTAAAAGTGCCTCTGATATGACAAATAATTCTGCTACTGTACATATAACCAAAAACAACACTGTCTGTTCAGGTGCAGACTAGTAACTTCTATTTCACATACGTCAGAATTAAACCTTTTGATAATACATCTAGTAAAGTCATTCAGTTTTATTCTGACGTATGTGAAATCAAAGGTACTAGATTGCTCTGAGGGGAGTGTACTATTTTTGGTCATACAAATTACATTTTATTGAACGGGCACCAGTGTTTAGTATCTGTGCCTTTGTGTGAAGATCCTGATGTAGTAACCTTTGTGACCAATCCCTATTATTGTATAGGAAGTACTGTATGTAGAAGCATATCTTTGATTGGTGCAACAGTCTTGTTAAGATAAGTGGTGACTGGATAATTTCCACATCCACAGAAGTTTGTTGAAAGCTATTTGAGAATCTGGAACTAATTTGGAAATACCTTTAGAAGGATGGAGTACTCTGTCTGCAGGTAGTGGTATTTATAAATAAAACCGTATTGTAGTCTTCTTTATTTTGGCTTAATCATGAAGTCAAAATATTAATTTTTTTTAATGTTGTGCCTGTATCTGTTCAGTGCATTCCAACATATTAAAACTCAGAGGTCTACTAAAACATTCAAAAGTAATTTTAGCTTCTTTCAGCAGGACATGACAACTTCCACTGCAAGTATATGTGCTATAAGGTTATCAATCAGCACTGGTTTTCCCAAGGGTAACACTGACAGTGACATGAGTGTAAATAAGATATATGGGGGAGGAGGGGGAGTGCAGTGCAGACAAACTTCACATTCAGATTGATGGAAAGGTGAAAAGTAAATTCAAAAGGTTATAACAAAAGCCCAGCAGAAAATTTCAGCCATTGAACTCCTGGACAGAGAAACATTTCACAAAACAGCTGTGCAAAAACAAGGGGCATGGCTTGAAACAGTGGGAGTATTAGACACATGTGATATGAGAATGTTTATATTTATGTAAAGGATGGTCGAGGCATGGAACTACTTTCCTGGGAAGGTGGTAACATAAAAGGTGGAGAAAGAACTCAAGAATGTATGGAGTAAGCATAAAATATTCTTAGAGATTAAGAGTAGGAACCAGAATGCAAGTTAACTTACAGTGACAGTGTGTGGGCCACCAGGGGTATAGCCTCATAAGCCACACAACTGACACCAAATGCTTGAAGGATGGGGCTATGCCACTCCCCATACCTCCAGTGTAAGGGACTGCACCCCCACCCCTCTAACTAAATATACTAACTCCAAGATCACACTACAGTGGGGAAAGAGGCAAATTTCTAATGATGGCCAACAAGTTTTTTTTCCCCTGGGAAGAAATTTACTTCAATAAATGTTCAAAGGAATTGGCTTTTGATGGATTAAGTTCAATGAATCAGTGCTCGATGGGTAGTCACTTCAATGAAATTATATAGCCCCAGGTCTTTGACCCTTTTCACTGTCCCAGTAAATACTGGTAGGCACCACTACCCAAGAAATTATTATCATCATTATCAAGTCCCCTTTTTCCCATTTTACATGGTTCCCTGCATGTTGCATCACCTTCTCTTTAGTCAGATCTTCTCCTCTACCATCTTCAGCTGTCATACCACTTGCCTCAGGTCTTCTGTCACACTATCCATCCATCTGTTAGTTGGACATGCTCATCTCCTTTTACCTTATTCCCACCTCTCCATAGTATATTTTATCAAAGTGACTTCTGCTTTCCTGCATGTTTCCAAACCATCATTGTCTGTTCTCTTTGACCTCATCGTAAATGGAGCTACTTTGGCTCCTGCTCCGATGTATTCATTTCTTCATCTATCTCACAGTGTGTATCCTATTACCCACCTCAGGTATTTCATCTTCATCCCCTCAAACTTCCTCAGCTGTTCTGCTTATGTTTCCTTACCATACAGAAGCACTGGTTGCATCATTATTTTGTACACCTCACTTCTCAACTTCTTTGGCATTCTTTAATCACAGACTATCCCTGACACTTTGTCCCAGTTGGCTGCAGCACCTCTGATTGTAGCTTTCAACTCCTCATTTAGACTTCCTTTCTCCATTAATCATCTCTCTTGATTTCTCAAAGGTGTTAACCTTCTCCACTGTTCTTCTATCTCAATTTTAAGCTTATTCATATTCCCCCCAATTTGTTGTCATGATCACTGTCTTATTGTACACAGTTTCATCCCATGTGCCTTTAGTTTTGCATTTCAGTTCCACATCATTTGCTGAAGTTCCTGTACAGCGCTTGTTGTAATACCACATAATCTGCACACAACAGCTTTGTTGATCTGTCCCCTCCGACCTGTTTGCTTATGCAGTCCATTACCAGTATGAGCAGAAGTGGGCTTATATCTAAATCCTGATGTACACCTACTCCCCTGGAATCCCTCTTTGAGTCCAAACACTGTTTGCACCTTTATCATTGACTCCCTGTGAATAGCCTACATTAATACTACCAATGTTTCCGGGCAGGGCTGCTTTTAGGTGAAATAGCAACCTAGATGAAGGGCTCCCTGGCATTCCATTACCACCACCACTCCCCACTGCCCCCCCCCCCCAGCAGTACATCACTTAGTACTATCTTCATTTCTCCCATACTGGCTTCCCCACAGTAGAAGAAATAACTAAATCAGGTTAGAGGTCTGGAGACCACCAGGCCCCTGGAAGCCATTGAGGTTCCAGATGTGTATGTTTTAAATTTTTTGTTAAAAAAACATTTCATTCAATAAGATGGTCTGAATGAAAACCATGATTAAGAAAAGAAATTCAGACATACTGTTCAATTTTACTTTTTCCTACTTGCTTTCAGTACATCTTAACTGACTAAGACTATGCTTTAGTAAATGTGGAGGAAATAACTGAATTAAGTTGGGGGTCTACGGCTGTCTCCTGAAGCCATAAGCATCTTAGATGCTCTAAGGTGCCTTTCAGAGTTTTTAAAGCAACATTTTTATTCTAAGATGGCCTGAACAAAAATCATAATTAAGGAAAGAAAACAGTCTTTAATTAATTAAATAAAATTTTAGTTTTAATTAAATTCAGTTTTCAAATTACTCTTCAACTTTGTTTTTTTTCCTGAAACCTTATAACATACCTTAACTTATCAAGACTACACTGTAATAACTGTAGAAGAAATAACTGAATTAAGACAGCAGTGGGATTCTGTAAACTCCATGTACACTTCTCACAAAACCTACATACAGTTTACATGTTTGCGTGGTGAGCAGCAGCGTGATTATATATTCATGCCATGCACCATGTTTAAACATAAACAAGTGAGATTTTGTGTCTGGCAACAGTGTTGCTGACCAAGAACCTGTGTAAAGCAACATGAATAGCAAATTTGTTTATGTTGGAGCAAGCTAGGTTAGCAGGATTGCGTGGAATGCCACAGTGATTACCAGGGTTTATCATATAGTAATGTATATGGTCCAAACACAGTACGGGACAGTGTATGCAGTGCAGAGTATTGTGGAATCCCGTTCCAGGCATTCTGTACAAGTTGTGTAAATGATCTGTAAGGGTACATGGACTGCCATTTCAAATAAACAGTCAAGGGAAGTGTGTGTATTGAATAGGGACCCACAAATGAATTGTAGGGATGAACACAGTGAAAGAGGACAGGTGAAACATTGTAATGTATAGCAGATGAGGACATGTAAATGGAAGACAGTTATAGCAGGAACACTAATCAAATATTGACATAGTACAGTACGGATTACACAGTGAAAATGCATATTATGTGACTGTCAGACAAGGTGACATAACAATGGAGAAGATGTCGTTGTGATATCAGCATCCTGACATGAGCAATGGAGGAGACATCTATCAGGGATGTTATATACAATTGGGGTTGGGTGCATATTGTGAAGCTGTGCAAACTGATTTGCCTGAATATGACTGTAATGTCAGCAGAAGTTTCCAACAAGTGGGACACAGTTACAGGCTCATGAACAACAATAAAAGAAGCACACACAATCACGGAAAATCTCAGAAAAATACTGTCTCTGGCACAACATATTTAATTCTGAGTGATCATAGATGGTTCTGCACAAACACACTTGTACAACTATTATGACATGTCAGCAATCTATGATGATATTCTAGCACACCGTTCTGAAACTGTAACATCTGCTGGAGGTATTAGGTGGGACATTATGATCACTACAGGCTAGTTGATTGGTGTGCATGGCATATATATATATATATATATATATATATATATATATATATATATATATATATATATATATATATATATATATATATAAAAATAAAACACAATCCACACTGTCATGGATGTAACCCATACTATCAATATTGTCAAGTGGTATACCAGATGCATGTGTGATACTTGTTCTGGTTATGCACACAGTACATACAGCTATGTATGTACTGTGTGCATAACCAGAACAGGTATCACACATACATCTGGTATAACCCTTGATGGAGGTTCCGCACCATCAGACAGTAATGTTTATGCAATAAAAAGAATACCTAGGTATGGCCAATAAGATGTGTGAGAGCTTACTGTGGCAAAGCTGGTACACTTCAGTTACATATCACTGGAAAAAGTGTAGTAAGGTACATGAAGAAGGGTGCATTGCATTCAGTTATTGGTGTGATAAAGGCTGTGAATAATGGAGGTATTATGGCCTTTGATGTAGATCTCCTGCACATACTCAGTAGTTGTGTTACATACAAGGGAGTAGTCATCACTGTGACCACATGCTGGTAGACATTCCACATACCATATATCCCAGGACACAGGTCACATATCAATTGGTCTTCTGCTTATAGGGTGTGATGTCTACATTATCCTTGGGTTATGTGTTTGTTTTCATAACAACAAATCCCTCCATGTTTTTGTTTCATCTCATGTGTTGTCATGGCTGTGGAAGCAACCTTTTGTATGTGTTGATACTGTCTGTATTATACTAATATCACAGTTGGAGTCAATGATTGCCCACAATCTGTAGTCCTCCAGACAGCTGTTTGGATAGAGGATGTGTATGTCATTCTTGAAGTCTGTAACTTAAATAATGGACAGAAAAGGGTCTAGCAGATAGCCCTGATGTACGGACAAGATCACTGGACTCGAGATATAGGTCACTTCATACATTTCAACAAATTTAAATGTCATGTATGTGATCCAGTGGTCTACCCACTTGGTGATATAGGTATTTACAGCCACATCTGACAGTGCTGAGTGAATACCTCAGTGTGGAGTGACCTCTTTGAGGATATCTAACAGATGTAACAGATATAGATGTAGCATTAATAACTCACACATGTCTGTTGCACACAGTTAGGATATGACTAGTGTCCATTTAGAAAAGGTCCATGATGATATGTTGGTCTGCCTCACAGATGAAGAGAGTCAGGATGTGCCTATACATGCATGCATCATATGCTGTACTCCCCCCAACTCAGATGGATGTATATTGATGTACACCCTTCTACAGGAACATAGTCCATGTGTAGGGTGTGTTAAAGTGTGTATCCTACCATGTAATTTAGGTGTATGCTCTGAGTCATTCTATAAGCAATCTGTGATTGTGTCACAGCCCATTGATTTTGTGTGATAGGCCTGGATGAAGGTAAGACAGTGCATACTGCCTATCTTGATCTGGCCTAGGGTTTGGACACAATCCCCCACTCAGATATCATTGAAAAACTCTCTCAGATGGGAATTAATCCTTATGTCACTAGATGGTTAACCTGTCGGCTCACTGACAGAACACATACTGTGAAAGTTGGTAAATCAACCTCTACCAGTAAGTCTGTCATCTTTGGCATACCCCAAGGATCTATGCTTGACCCTTTACTGTTTGGAATCTATTTCTTGACAGTCCAGGCTAAAGTATACAGCTTTTAGCTTGTCAGCTTTGCTGATTCCTGCATATTGGGTGCAATCATTGAGTCCACCAATGATGATAACCTAATAGAGGAGGGGCTAACACAGACAAATAATTGGTGCCAAATCCACATGGTCTAAAAATAAACACAACAATGTGTCATTATTTTGGCCTTCTGCAAAGTGGAATTCCCCACTAATTACAGCATTGACAACACTCCAGCTGTGCTGAAACCCACTGGTGCAAGACCTGGGAACACATGTAGATAGTAATCTGAACATCGACCACCAGGTGTGCACACTTGTATGGAAAGGCTGCATTGTGTACCTCATAAGTCAGGCCATTGTAACCAGATCTGTGGATGATATAACAGCACCATACTCAAACATCATCAAAACATCAATAGAGTATAATGCTCCCTTTTGCATGTACCTCACCAGACACCTGTAGCAGCTGGACAGACCACAGGGGTTTATCACCATGAAATTACAGGGCCTACAAACAATGCCATGACATCTTTGGAAAGACTGAAAGCCCTGTCACTGCAAATCTGTATTGTACAGGATGAGGTGAGTTGTGCCTGGCCTAAAGGCCAGTCTCTGAACCTGCCCTGATGGGAATACTGCACATCTGCAAATCAGCTATAGCTGATGACATCAGCAGAGTCTGGTGAGAGGAAGATGGTAATAGCAGTGTCCCACATGCTGTTGTAAAATGTTCTCTCTAATGTCAAGCAAGTGCACAAACATACACACACCACAGTTGACTGTCATGAGAACAGAACCCTTACCTATCTAAATACAACAACTAGAGAACTCTGTATTTAAGGCAAGCACCACAGCTCAAGCCTGACTTGGAGTGTCAGACAACAGTTTGTAGATAATGAAATCAGCGGTGTCTGGTGAGGAGAAAATGGTAATAGCATTGTCCCACATGCTGTTGTGAAATGTTCTCTCTAATGTCAAGCAAGTGTATGAACACAAATACACCCCTAGCTGACTGCAATGAGAACAGAACCCCTACCTGTCTAAGTACACTGACTAGAGGGCTCTGTATTTAAGGCAGTACCACAGCTCAATTCTGACTTGGAGAGTGTCAGACAACAGTTTATAGGTGATAGCATAAGCAGTGTCTGGTGAGGAGAAATGGTAATAGCAGTGTCCCACATGCTGTTGTAAAATGCTGTCCCTAATGTCAAGCAAGTGCACAAAGACACACACACACCTCCCAGTTGACTGCAGCGAGAACAAATCCCCCCACATATGTAAATACACAGACTAGAGAAATCCGTACTTTATGCAGGCACCACAGCACAGGTTTGACTTTTATAACACTGCAGGACAACTTATAGTGGATGACATCAGCACTATAAGTTGGAGAGAAAATGTTGAGATGGCTGCATGAAATGGTTGTGTAGCTATGTGCAAATGTCAAAATATTGGCAATCCATCGGATTGGAGTGGTAACTGTCAGATACACAACTATGTTCCTCTGACTAGACACACACACATACACACACACACCCACACACACACACACACACACACACACACACACACACACACACACACACACACACACACACACACACACACACACACACACACACACACACACACACACACACACACTCTCCTCCCAGTTGACTACAGTGAGAACAGAGCCCCAACCTATCTAAGTATACAGACTAGAGAACTCAGTACTTTAAGCAAGTGCCATGGCACAAGTCTGACTTTTACAAGACTGCAGGACACCTTATAGTGGACAGCATCAGCACTGGATGTTGGAGAGAAGATGTTGGGATGCCTGCATGAAATGGATGTGCAGGCATGTTCAACTGTTAAGATGTTTCAGTTTCTGCATATTACAAGATTGATGAGTGTGCAGTGTGTAGTATTTGATGGTTGTGTTCCAATGTGCAGGTATACTTTAAGAGACAGCTTTGCAAACTATATGCAAACAAGTGTCCACATTGCTATCAGTTTTGGAAAATCTGAATGTGTATTGTCATTAGAAAGATGTGCATGGTATATACAACATTTGTTATTAACTTATGTAGTGTAGCTGATATATTTGTGAACAAGTACTGAAAGACCAGGGTTGCATATATTTGTGAACAAGTACTGAAAGACTAATTTTGCAGTGCAAGGAGGAAGAGGTAACAGATGTCTACATTGTAAATATGTGACATTGTCTTAGGGCCTTCATTTTTTCTGTTTCTACATGTAGTTTCATCCATGAAACAGTAAACAAAAGTAATACATGCTATTGTCCAATTTGCATAGTGCACCTCTGAGCAGCTGGTTTACTTGATGGTTGGAAAAGTGCTTGCACATGCAAGATACACATTTCTACTGGTATCCCTGTTTGTGCATAGTTAAGCAGTGTGCAAACATGAGCCTCAATGCTATAATTCTAAGAGTATTGAGGGTATGAAACACAGCTGCTGCTTAGCTGACTGTGTGGCAGCAGGTGTAAATGCAGTAACACATTTCTTTTTGAGTCCAGATTATATAGGGTTTGAATCAAGGCATATGTAATACTTTTAAATAAGTAGTGATAATGCAATGAAATTATACTTTACACTGCAGTCACCATGTGTTACTGTATATTGAAGCAGCACAGCTTGCTTAAGTGACATTGGGTAGAGGTAACTGCATCAAGAAACAAACATTCATAGTTGTTTGACGTTGGTCTGCTATGCCAAGCTCTGTGCAAACATAGAGGCCAAAAGGTGAAGGACTTTATTGTTTTTTTTTTGGTACTTAAGTGCACTCTGACCAGGTTATAGGTGTTAAAATGGGGTAGATAGGAAAGTGGTGCAATGGCGTGTGGCAACCAGGGGAAGAACAAAGGGAAAGCAATACAGAAATGTGCAGGAGAGAGGTAGGAGAGAACCATAGTGATCCATTTTTTTAACAGTGTAAAATTAAAATATGTACAGAATATTAGCTGAATTTGGACTGTCTCCTCCACAAAGAGGGGTGACAACAATGCAATCATGTTGTATAGCTAACTTGACCAAATTAAGTGTGTCAAGAAGACACATGTGAAATGGAGAGCTATGTATGTGACAATATTTTTTTGTGGAACAGTTACCCCTTTTTTTACTTCAGTAAGAGAGGAATGCTGAGAAAGGGGACATTAGTATTTCTGGGTCAGGTAAGTTGGGTAGGTGAGGAAGCAAATGCAAATAAACAGGACAAACAAAAAAGACAGAGGGACAGTGATGGACACAAAAGGTTGGTGGGGGCAACATGATTGCGATCGGGAGGGCAATGCAAGCTCATGCCCATCAAACATGGTGACAGTGATAGTCTAGTCCTCAAACACAGGACTGTCATGACTGTCCCCTTACTCCACTGGCTGCTGGAGTGCTTGATGTCTTCTCCTCCTGTATACCATGAGGGGCAGCAGTCTCTCCATCTGGCACAGGCATACACCAATGGTACTGTGCATGACTCTATGCACCAACCCTGGCATCTCCTGGTGGATGATGAAATCTTCACCTCCGCCATTACTCCTGGAGAGTACCATAGCACCAGCTGCCAGGGTAGTGCTACCTGAGGGCACAGGTAGTGCAGGGACAGCAGAGGCTTTACTGCCAGGTTGGGTCCCAGATGTGCTAGGCATTGGTGCTGGAGCTGGTGGAGTGGGGGCAGGTTGATCCACTGGGGTTGGCCTACCTCACTGTGCTGTGAAGCATTTAGTGATTTGTTACAGATGGGTGACATGGAGACATTTTGATGGCACATAATAGAAAATAAAAAAGAGATAAGGGTTGGGGTGAGAGAAAAAAGGAGATAAAATTAATAACATCATATGCAACATACAATGCATTATCATAGTTATACAACTATTTCATCTGAAGTATTACATTTAAGTATATGTCATAACAACTACAAACTATAATTATGGATTTCTCAAAGTAATCCTTGCAATGTGCATATATTGCACATATGCTTGGTACAATTATACAGATTAAAGTTAACAGCAGGGCATTTATGTCACTTGTATAGATTTTTGTAATATTATTAAAGAATTGCAGTGTGTATAGTTGTTACTCTTGGTATTTGAACCCACAGCCACTGACTACAGTCTTACACTTGACTCCTAAAGCTGGTTTATGCTACAGACTTATGCATGCATACTTGCTTTTGCAGTTAAGATATGTATGTTTACTTTGCTACTACTGTATAGAAAACAAAAGCATTTTCTTTTAACTTTTAAAGCTACAATAATACTTTTCTTGTGCTGCATACATACCACGTATTTCCCTCTGTCTCTCCAGATGATCAGATTGAGCCATGTCTATATTAGAAGACCGAATGTTTAGGTGATCGAACACCAAACATCGGTCTTCTAATATCGAAAGCAAAAAACAGTGAACAGCCGAATTAACGCAGGGAAAGATTTTCCTTGACTGTTCACCGGAGTTTGCTATTTCCCTACTGTTGAGTGATCTCAGAGTTAGTATATTTAGTTAGGGGGGGTGTGGGGGGCACAGCCCCCCATGTCGGGGGGTGTGGGGGGTGAAGCCCACCACTTAATTTAGATGTAAAGTAATGTTTTTTGTGTTGTGGCCGAGGGACGTGTTTCCCTGGGATGTTCAACATTGTGCAGTTCAATATTAGAAGATCGATGTTTAGGTGTTCGATCGAGTTCCTATTACACGATCGAAAATCCCTTTAGGCAAATATGAAGACGTCGAACCATATTGCGCAAAGTACACAAACCCCGAACGGTCAAAACCACGAATTTTGAAATGTCGATTTGTTTTGGTTGGCCCGTCTGCGATATAGCTCCATAAGGTACATGCGATAGATAGGACTTTAGTGTTAGGATTTGGGTTAAGGTAAGTACATAGTTAATGTATGTAAGAGTTAGTGTAATGTTATGTGTCGGGTTTTTTTTTAAGTGTATGTATGTGTATTATTTATTTTGTTTAGGTGTATGTCTGTAGGGGATGTGTGCGGTAGTTACAGACCTTAGGGTTAGGGAGGGGTTAAGGAGAGTGCATAGATAGCTGTGTTTGTGGGGTTTAGTGTAGTGTTGGAGGTAGGGTTTTGGTGCTTTAGTTTAGGCTAGAAGTAGGATTTGGTTAGTGTTTGTATGTGGTTTATTTATTTTGTTTGGGTAGGTAGTATGTAGCGGGTGGTGGGGTTGGCCGACTATGACAGTTCGATATTTTTTTTTAGTGTTTAGTGCATTCGGGATTTTCATGGTTCACGGTATAGGGATCAATGGTTTGGTGTTCGTGCATAGGGTTTTTTGCTTTGGTAATATAGACCCGTTCGATCAGCTAAACATTCGGTCTTCTAATATAGACCCCATGAGCCTGCCTATTCACCACATTTTCCAGATTAGCTGTGAAAAGAAAAGAACAGAAGAGCATTATGCATACCAGTCTTGCCTATATTTAGCTTTCTATGTATTATACATTCTCTTTAATATCATACTTACACAACTGTAGGATATTGCTAGTTTGAAACTCATCCAACCACTGGTTTAGTGTATCTCTCTTGCACCTTTTTAGGTTGTTGAAGTGGTGCCTACACTATTCTCCAGTGGGTGGGATGCCAATTGCACTGAATACAGCCTTGGCCAGACTATTCCAAGCCTCACTCTTGTACTGTGAGCCAGAATAGTCCCCCTGTAGAAGCCTTTGGCTGTGGTGCTTTACTAGGAGTCCAATAAATACTCTGGACTCCTGAACATCCCACATCTGCACCCTAAATTGGACACCTTCCCCTCTAATGCCAGACATGTCTAATCCCAAATGTAGAGCAATTGGAAATAATGATTTCTGCCAGTTCCTGTTGTCACATTTACTGGTAGTGCTCAAACCCGAGAAACAATACCAACTGTGTTTGCTGAATGTTAAGTGGAGAGCAACAGTGCCAAGCAGGGAGGAAAACAATTTTTTTGAATTGTAAGGTTAATCTGATACCTGACATTAGTTTGAGGGGTGTTGGCTGTTGTAACTATGAGGTGATTTAACTTTGCTGGCATGCACTTGGGGCATGAATGTCCTGACCTGACAGATATTTATTTGTCTTTATATACTGCTAAAATGAATTTTTATAGTGTGGGATCCAAACCTATGCATAAGGGACAAAACATTTTCTTCCACAGTGGTGATTTTGCATCTTTGTCACAGAAGAAGTGCTTCTCAGACATAGTCATGAATCATTCATATATATATATATATATATATATATATATATATATATATATATATATATATATATATGTATATATATATATATGACAGATTGAGGTGTTAGCCATGTATATGTTTGACCTGACAAAGTCCTTGTATATAGATTCATTTGTGTATGTGCCCTATTTAAGTGTAGAGGCCATCCAAGTCCAGATAGCAGAATTATACATACAGAAACATAATGGACAGTATACCCTCAATCATGCATCTGTACCTTCAAAATGCAGTAAGGGCACCTTATCCCTCATACATATAATTCATATCAGCTCCACTATTTATAATTATGTATAAAGTGTTAAAAGTGATATTTAATATAATGTGAAATGGAACAATAGTAAAAATGTCTGTAATTTCCTGTATTACAACCAAGGATAATGTGTATGCAGCCCTACACTTACACCTGTTGCCACAGGAATATTGACATAATATTTGTATATTTTCCTGTTCATTACTATAAACTGGACTATCACAACAGTAAAATATGTTGCACATCCTGTATTAGAACCAAGGACCATCTGTATTACAGCCCTACACTTACACCTGCTGCCACAGAAATGCTTATATAACAGCTACATTATTCCCTATTCATTCTTAAGATCTGTGAATTAACCACCGCACAATGCTGCTTAGCATGTTTGCATGGTGCCCAGCAGAATTAATAGACTGTATCCATTTTAAATTGTTGACTGTCTGCATCCTGCCTGCAGTTGTTCGATGGCTGCAGGTGATGGGGAAACTTGCTAACCACTGCACAATGTCACTTAGCGATGTTGTGTGATGGAAAGCAAAAAATACAACAATGTATCCTTTTTGACCTTTACACTGTCTATGCCCTGTCTACAGATGTTCTGTCTGCTTTCTATGTGGGCCACTAGTCCAGGTTTGCAGACTGTTAAATGTTGCACAAATAAGATAAGCACAGCTAAACCTGACAGTCATTGTGTTCCCCCATTTCCCTTATTTGTGCTAAGCTGTGCACTGTGCAAACACTGACATTAAAAAAATACAAGTGAAAATTAGGTGAAATGAAGAAAATAAATCTATTAAATAAACAACACTACAAAATTTATGTTAATACACATGAAATATTGTTACACACATCTGGATTTGAACTCTCACTCCAATGAGCTTCAAAACACAGTAAGGGTGTGTTATCCGTCTTTGCCACACAAACAGCTTTGCAGCAGATGACTAAAATCATTGTGCAAACAACCAACTGCAACATCATCCACAGTACTAACAAAACATAAGACAGTTGTTTGCACATGTATTAATTCCAGAAGTAATGCACTGAGTGATCACACAGCCATTTCTGATCACACAGCCATTTCTGACTATTGCTTGCATAAATGCAGCTTTCTTACTTCTCTGCGTTTATCTGACCAGTAATCTGAGATATGCAGCCTGTAAGGCATTCTATATCATTGTCCTTAAAAATGTGAGGATATAAAATGGCAATAATATACAGTTGTCAAGAAATGAAGAGGAGTAGAAGTTACTGAACAAACACTGTGAAATGTGTGCTCATTACTTACATTTAAAACCTTGATATAATTACTTCTACACTTGGTAAGTCTAACCTGGCTGACACACCCACTGGAGGTAGGTGAGTCTGAATTGCTTTTGTGTTTTCCTTCTCCCTACCAGTAATCACTTACAGTTGCAAACCATTAGCAACAAACACTGACGGAGTGCCTGCACTATATTTACATCTGTTACACAGAGCCAGGTATTTGGAATTCAGGAATTCTAATGAGGTTACACTTCATTTGCATCTTTGCCATGCTCATAGCCCTGAATCTGCACTATAAAAACGTAACCATGTAGCTAGGGAATCTGAAGTTGAGGAGACTTGTTTATGTGGATAACACAGAAGAAGATATTAATTTGGGATTTATATGCACAGAAAACTAATGATCTTGATAAGGCATGCTTGCATTTTCAGCTATATACTGGATATGCTGAAATGTCAATAAGAAAAATCTGTTTATATATATATATATATATATATATATATATATATATATATATATGTGTGTTTGTGTGTGTGTGTGTGTGTGTGTGTGTGTGTGTGTGTGTGTGTGTGTGTGTGTGTGTGTGTGTGTGTGTGTGTATGCATTAGCAAATGCTTACTTTTATCTGTGTGCATTTCTTAGAAGTGTACTGATGGTATGGGCATGTTTGTCAGGACATTTTACTTTCTCAGATGAACAGCCTTATTAACTGTCATCACAAGTGCTAATGTTACATCTGTTTTTCTCGTAATACCCTTCTATTGTTATTTCCGTGAAATGTAAATGTCCTGTAGTGTCAATGGCACAGGGTATTAGCCTACTAGGATTGCCCATTGCTGGTCATAGTTAGACATGACTGACAAGGGCATAACATGGAAAGTTTTATGGTAAATATGCATACTTGTTTCAGGGATAGTTTATTTGATAACACATTTAGCATTTCACTGATGGTTTGTTAGCAAAATGTATCATTTGCATGTTGTTTCAGAGGTGGAGGAGCCAAGTTGCATTTTTTTTGGCACAAACAAGAGTTGCTATTATTACTTTCCTTGTTTTGGATCCAACCTTGCTTTGTGTGTGATTGTAATTTATTACAACCACACAATTCCTTTTTTAGTTGAATATCCTGACTGATTTATGTTTATCCAGTGGGTTGTTGTGTCTTTCGGCTTTTCCCGGTTAGGGGTCACCACAGTGGAACTCCGGTCCGCTAATGTTTGGCAGTTGAGTTTTACGTGCTGAGTTGCCAGCCCTAACTCACAACCTTCAACGAAGGTACGCCCATTCACGCATGTCTCCACAGTAGATGCTCTAGCTGAGAATCGAATGGGACAACGTCTTGCTGTGAGGTGACAACGCTACCGCTGCACCACCACCGCGGATGTTTATCCAGTGGCTAATAGTGAAATACTACTTTTTATGTGTTATATTGAAGCAGGACTTTTCTTTATGTGATACTTATGTGTATTATCCTTCTTTTGTGTTTTATGTTCCCTAGGACTATCAAACCAAGGTGTCCCAATCCCCACAAACCCTCCTTCAGTAGACCTGAGAATGATGTAATTGCAGAAACATTTAGGTGACAGTATGCCTTTCTGCTTGAGAGGGGATGTGGGGATATGTCTGGCAGAATGCAAATTTGGTAACAGATAGTGGCTGATGTGAATGCAGTAGGTGGCCAGTACAAGACATCTCATCAGGTGCACCATAGGGCCACTGACATGATTTAATTGGCCTGGAGCAGAGCAGCTGCATTGGCCCATGAACAGATGGCTATGGAGGGGGGGCTGCTACACAGCCACCCTTAACACCAAATGAAGAGTTCTTATCCACTGTCAGAGATCCAGACAGCACACTGGAAAGTGCACAATGGCATGTCATTGATGTTGTTACTGCTGTTTCAGGGAGGACAAGTATGTCCCAGGAGGAGCTTCCAGGTAGGCTTACCTATCTTAGTTGTTAAATACTTCTTGTATAGTAAAATATTGACAGCAGTACTTAATTTCTTTTTAACATTACATTTCTATTGGGGGAATAGTTGTAGAGTGATACATTTAACAACACATTCTGGTTGATTACACATGGGCTTGGGGTGGACGTGTCATCCAAGTTCTTGTTAAAAGTATCATTAATGGACATATAAAGTGCAAAAGTTTTAATCCCCTGTGTTACTGCTCATTGTGATAATGGTGTCCTTACCTTTTGCTTAACATCATCCAGGACCATCCAGCATAGGGACCCTACAATCATCTGCACATGGTAAGCCAAACATTTTAAATATCAGTACTGATGAGCAGGTCAAAGAAATATTTAGTTTATGATGTGTGTGTCAGGACTGTTGTGTGTATTGCTGCACTGTCTGTAATAGTGGCACCACTGTTTGTTTGTTAGCATATATTGGACTATATTAGTGTAAGTATTAATCTTTTCCTGTGTTTGTTGCTTAATATCACAGGTGATCCTGGCAGTGGAAGTATGGGACTTGTACCAAACCAGTGGGTTGTTAGGGATACTCAAAAGAGGCCTGCTTTCCTTTCTCCACCTGATCCAGGTGTGTCTTCCTGTGCCACTTGATTTATATTTAGTACCATCATGGAGGTGCAGGCACATTCCAATAGGTTCTCCAGAGAAATTCTGAGGGTTGTAGCTGTGGCACAGGCTGACATGCATGACTGCTTCCACTGTGTTGCTGATTCAGTGGATGGGTTGAATGACATGTTGGGATGGGCGGTGTCTGTGATGGAACATCTACTGGAAAGGGGGACAGCATCCATGTGGACATAGGTTAGCCACATCATCTGATGTTAGCCAATGTGGCCATGCCTGATCCTGCTGCCACAGTGATACTACTTCCACTGCTCCATCAGTGGTTGAGGTATCCACATCCAGAAATGGCAGGCCATAGGGGGTAGCTCATCCAGCAGACATCAGTAATGTTCAGGTAGCAGCAGTGCATCTGACTGTTGGCGTGGACGTGCCAGTGCAATTCCTGGCAGAGCCAGTTCTCATGGTGCGGTATGACAATGATGAATTGCCACCTCTATCATACACAACTCACACCTGTCCAACATACCAAGACATAGAGATTGCACAGAGTTTGGCTGTGTTTTTGCAGACACCCACACACCAATCTCACCTGGAGAGCCATACAGACACACACACACAACAGTTACATGGTTCAGCCGTGAAGCTTAAAGCTCATTCTGTCTCACTGGCCATTTTTTACTTTATCCAAATGTCTGCCTGCTTCTCTTTTTTACTCACACATACTCACTTACCTTTTGTGTCCACAGGGAAAACCTGCACTGAGTCTACACAGTTGCTTTATAGCTTATTGAATAGCTCCTCCATCTTGGATTGGTTGATTAGCATAGAATTCAGCTGCTTATGCTGTGGAGGCATACGTGAATGGGGCGTGCCTTCGTTGAAGGTTGTGCGTCAAGGCTGGTAACCTGGTACGTAAAAATCCACTACCAATCATTAGCGGACCGGAGTTCAGCTGTTGCGACCCCTAACCAGGAAAAGCTGAAAGACACAAACAAATGCTGTAATTATTGTGCTATGGTTACTGAATACAAAACAGTGTGCTATAGTGCTGCACATACAGTCTTAGCAGACCATGTAGGGTTTTTTGAATAACTGTCTGCATGAGTAATAGATGCTCCAAGGTGAAGTTGTGTGTTGTTTCCAAGCTTTGTTGCCAATGATGCCCTGATAAAAAAATAACGAGTAAGGAAATAAATTCAGTCTTTTTGTTTTCAAGCAAGAAATAACTTGCATACAAAGGCTTGGTGCCCAAAGCTGTCAAGATAGCATTTCACAATAAAATGAGAAGACAAAAGCTTGTGAGGATACATAAAATTAAATCTGGGAATAGTACCTGCTTCCCTATCACTAAAAACTATCACCTTCTGTATATCCCTGTGGTGTCAGAGTGGGATGAAAGTGAAGTCACAGATAGCCATAGTCACATATTTCAAGTTTCAGCAGTCATATATATATATGGCATTCCTCCTCATCCCTACCCCAAAAGACAGCCACTGTCTGTGCACCCTTCTGAGGTTATACTGGGATGAAACTGAAACACAAAATATTTCAACTTACTGCTGTCAGACATTTATAAACAACATGCCTCTTTACCCTCCCCCAAAGGATAGCCATCTGCATACATGTCTGATGTCTGATTATGAGGCAAGTAAAAAAAAAATAATGATTATAGTTTTGTTACATCTAGAAAGTACTTTTGTCCTATATAAAGTATATTGGCCTTCTGTGCACATCTCTGAATGCTGTGAGGAAAGTTAAAGAAATAATGACCACATTGTTCCCAGCCTCAACATAAGCTGTAGGGATCTGTGCACATCTCTGGTTTCAGAGGAAAATTTAAGAAATAATGACATCATCCCTAGCCCCCCATATAAGCTACAGCAACCTTTTGTACACAGCTTTGAGCAGGGCTGGTTTTAGACTAGTTGGGATTCAGGGAAAAGACAGCACCTAAGCCTGTATCAAAATCTGCTTATACAACCTGAGGTCTGGCAAACAGATGCTCTGAGGGTCTGGATGTTCTGTAATGCATTTTCTGCTTTATTTTTTGAAAGCTGACTTTTTTATCTGTTGTTTTAATGCTACCCAGTAGAATATCTATAATTGCTAGGTATATCTGTGGAGGAAAACACACACACATTTATGGACACACACACACACACACACACACACACACACACACACACACACACACACACACACACACACACACACACACACACACACACTATAGATCTGACTTGTCAGGGTCAATGATTTTCTACTGTACATACTGACACCACCCTTTCACCTACATCATGTCATTTGGGGTGGCGGATGAAACCAGAGCACATAGACAAACCCACACAGAGGCAGAAGGGGCATGAAGACTCCACATAGAAGTCACAGCCAAGACCTCAGCTAGAACCTAGCAGTCTGAAATGGCAACACTACACACTCTACCACTGTGTTAAAGAGCAGCTGCTTTCACATACATGCTGCTTCTGCCATACAACCTAAAATAGCCACTTACCATGCGCAGTGCTGATGTCTGCGATGGAAAGTGAAAGAAATGTCCAACTTGTTACCCTTAAATACACTGCAACCCTCACGCATGCGTACACACACATATACACACACACACACACACACACACACACACACACACACACACACACACACACACACACACACACACAATAATCCATACTAGTTTTACACTGACCTTATCAAATTCAGTATATTGTGTGACAAGAATTCTGCCATGCCAGATCAGTGGCTGTTTAATCAAACAACAGCTGTGGTAAGCCACTTTTATCCACAGATGGCTTCTCTGCCATCAATTACACCTACTTTACTAACTGCAAGTGCATGCACCTCAGAGCCATGCCAGAGCAGTGACTATTAAACAACAGCAGGAGTAAGTCACTTTTATTCACAGATGGCCTCAATAACCATTAATTGTAATTACGTTACTGACTGTGTGCACTTCAGATCTCTGGTGTGGTGAACAATAATAATAACAACAACAAGAATCACAGCAATTTATTTTGTTTTACACAAATTAATTACAGTAAAGTAATCCACCTCACTTAGCAGAAATGTAAACCAGTCCTGGAAAGCCAGATTTGTGACTATTTCAACTGAGCACATGCCAAGAGGATCAGTTACTTTCACAGACAGCCCCCCACCCAGCAGTTATAAATACTTCTGCGTACACTTCAGATGTTTGATTGTAATAAAAATGTAATGGCTATGTAATGCATTTCAGCTATGATCTACACAAATAGTAGTCACGCATTAAAGTATTTCAAGTTATTTTACACAAATCACATATTAGTCTTGCAAAGCCAGAATAATGAACAAACAGCAGATATTTTCTCCTCCACAGACAGCACTAGAAATTATAACTGCGAATAAATAAAGTAATGGATACACAATAATGCATTCAATAACTGTCACCCCTTAGCAAAAGAACCATACTTAAAAAGTTGCTAGGATACCAGGTTTTACATTAGCATGCATTCTCTGAAAGATGCGAAGTCTGAAACTCAAAGATATGTCATTATTTAGTGACAGCACTACTCCATGATAAACAAAAAATCCCCCACAAATTTTACAAAGAACTGACCAAACATTTGAGGCAGGATTAGGGACAGTAGAGAGAAAAGCTCTCAAAATGTTTGCCTAAGAAGCAGGAACAAAGCTAAAAATAACAGGATGGGGTGGGGGTGGGGACAAAATCACAGACTATTTTGTTAACAGTTATTCTAACACTTAAAATGTTAACAGAACAACAAGGTTTGAATCAGCACTCATTGTTTGAAGAACAAGAAGTAGGAAACTCTGATGTCAGTAGAGTGAGTAGGTTTGGCTCCATAAGCACTCCTCACACACACACACACACACACACACACACACACACACACACACACACACACACACACACACACACACACACACACACACACACACACACACACACACACACACACACAAAACTTCCAGGAGAGGCCAGGAAAACTGTCACTATATGCAAGTCAGTTGACACCCAGGCCAGTGCTCACAGTTGACACCCTCCTTCAGCTCCAGAAAATAAATAAATACAATAAAATAATATAAAATATAATAAAATTGTCTGCAGGTGATGACAAATAAGAAACTTCAGAGTAGTTGAGGGAATAAATAAATAAATGCATAAAACATTAAGTTGAGACCCCAACAAACAAGACAAAGAGCCATAGATGCTGACTGAAAGAATTGAATGGTATTTAAACAGCCACAACTGAATTATCAACATTAATGTGTGCTGTTTTCTGATGACCTATTGGTAGCACTAAGTGCCAATTGCACTTCCAACAGAAATTGTACCACTGACTGAATGGCATTTAAACAACCATTGTGGTTGCCTAAGTGATTACAACTGTTTACAGGGACTCATTTGCAGTACATTGGTGATTGTATCACCTAACAGGTTGCACAAAGAATGCTTGCACCATTCATCCACCTTTGCTGTGTCTCTGTCTGGTACTACAACATTCCACTGCTTTACAGCAGAACTGCCACGTGAAGAACAAAGTTGCAGTTTTGTTTTTTTAAATTCTGTTGCAGTCTTATAGCATATGTATTATGTTTTGCGTCTTCACTGAAAAAATTGAAGATTTAATTGCATATGTCCTTTTTTTACATTTTACAGCTTGACCACATTGTCACCGAAAAAAAATGCAATTTCACACAACTTGCATACATTTCACAGCTTTATTGCATTTTCCATAAAACAACAGTCGAAGGTTTATGTATAGTCATAACATGTAGCTTATGCACTGAGCAGTGTAAAGAGTAATCTAAGGCACCTGACAGTCTCTACCCGTCGTCACTATCAGTGTTTCCCCATGGAAATAATAAACAAGAATATTATGCATTAATTTGGACAGAAATATGCCTAATTCACTAAAGGGCACTAGTGTACAACAAGACTATTTTAATCAAAGCAGTTCTAGGAGGAAATTGTCTAACAGAAATCAATCTGCTTTTAAACACAAAAATTGTGGTCGGCACTTGACACAATCTAGTTGATGGTATTTTAAAACAGATACTGAACTTACTAGCTAATGGTGCAGATAGCTATACTCTGTTGTTTGCTTCTGTGTGAAGTATAATAAAAAAACTTAAAATGATGCTTGTAAGAAATGATACTAGTAGAAACAAATTGGATAAAAATATTAATGTTGTGACATAAAATGTGTATTTGTAGCAATTTTTCAGTTTATAAACTTTTGAACAATATCCCCATTTTAAGCACCCACTTACAAGCAAGCTGTGTACTTTTATATTTTATTTTATTTATTTTTTGTTTTCATTGGTAATGCAGAGTCTAATCTGAACTAAATTATTTACTTGCTATGGTGGAGCTCACATTAATCAAGCCATACCAAATGTGAGCACAGAATTTTATAAGCAATGGGGTTATTTAAATATATAAATATTTTGAGTCAATAATGTGATTTTATTTTTTTTCAAGGTATTATCAAATAGGTTGGCACATTCTGTTTCTGGAAGATGTATGTTATAAATTCTCATAGAGAAAACTTGGAAGCAGGGCAGTCTGTTGCTAGACTTGTCACACAATAGCTTGTCTAGTCACTGCAGAAATATATTTAAGCTGAACTGCAGGACAGAATGTAGCCCATGCTGTCTTTAGTTTTATGAAAACTGTATTTCTTTATACTGACCTGCTCTGCTTTGCTGCAGGACCCAGACAGTCTGTTGGCCTCAGACAGGCTGCTCGTTGTCCTGGAAAACCCTTGCAGAATCTCAGAGGTATATTAAATTGTTAGTAAATGATAAAGAGTGTGTTCCTCCCTTAGGGAAACACAATAGGCAGCAAAAAGTCTGAAAACTGTTTTGGAAGTCAAAGACAAACAGTTCCTAAGCAACCAATAAGGTGAAGAGCTTGGAAGGAAGTTGCAGGCTTCCATACTTCATATCATAGGAAAGAGTGGAAAGAGACAGGAGTAAATTAGATGGCAAACTGTAGCTGCAGGTAGCAGTTCATATGACTATGAATACCATAGCCTACAGCTGCTTATTTTCCTTTGACCTTGAAAGAATAGGTTATATTAGGTATATGCTGGAGAAGTCCTTTGGATGAGATGGTAAACTGAGGTCCCAGGTGTCTAAGTTAGTGGTAGCTTAGGTGGATGTAAAAGATCCCATGGCACTTATGGAAAAGAATATGTGAAGTTACCTGGTGCCCTGGCCAAATTTCCTCTAGTCAGCTTGAATACCACCTTGGGTCTATATTATCTCGAAGTTACAGAACATTGAATACAATATGGTTGACACCATATTATCGAAGTTCTGTAACTTTGAAAATAAAAAAAAATGTAAACATCAAATACTTACCCTAATGGGTTTAAGCAGGGGGGCAAGCCCCCCTGCAGCCCCCACACCCCCCGCTACTTAAATATACCAATTCTGAGATTGCGCTCCAGTGTAGGAAAAGGAAATATTCCCTTTTCGCACCATACTCCGTTAAAGTGCAATCTTGGAGTTGGTATATTTAAGTAGCAGGGGGGTGCAGGGGGGCTTGCCCCCCCTGCCTAAACACCGTTTACTGTTTTTTTTTTTTTTTTTTTACAGGGTGTATTACAATTTCAATAGTTTAATGTTTTTATCACTAAAGTTCGATTTTTAATGATTTGAAGCATTAAACCTTCGAGATTATAATATAGACCCCGGAAAAGAAGCAACTGACCTAATGTGATTAATCTGGTAGACAAAGGGTAAATAAATAAAATAAAATGACTGCAGTGTTATTGAAAATCAGTTTGCTTTATTCTGGAAAGTAGCAAATACCTTCTGGTGAGAAGATTATTATTTTTAATACATTTTAGTACATAAAATATAAAAATGACATGTATAAATATATATAGATATATATTTTATATATATATATATATATATATATATATATATATATATATACATACATATACATATATATATATATATATATATATATATATATATATATATATATATATATATATATATATATATATATATATATATATATATATATATATTTAGTTACTTTAATCTCAATTATGCTTTGATTAGATTTATTGCATCACACCAGAGATTTAAACGGTAAATTCAAAACACACATTTTTTCATGCCACTATTACCATGTAGTATTGGTATAATTCCTCCCATTTACTATACTGATGGATGCTCATGCACACTCATGCACACACCTGCACACTTTTTTATGCATTACTAGTTTACTTCATCCACTGTATTCTGTATTTTTTTGTGTGTGTTTTTTTTCTATTAATTTTCTTTTATATACGTTTTTGTGGTTGTAAACATGAAAACTGCCATGAGTTTTTTTTTTTTTTTTGCAAAACACTGACATTTTTTTTCCTGAGCTGTTAACTTAGATTTTATGCACACTAATACACATGGATAGATATTTACTAGATATTATTAGACAGATGTATTTTTATGTTTATAGTGTTCTAGTTTGATTATGTTTATGGTTAGATAGCTACGTGTTTTCTTGATTTTACTTCTTGTCACAGACTTGATTAAGGCTTTAGTGCATTAGTTATTTTAGCTAAAAGTTTTTTTATGTATATCCTTTTATGTATATGTTATGCTTTTCTTAATACCTGATCTTGGAATGTGGGTTGCAAACAGACAGGACGTATTTTCCTTAACTAGGATTTAGTTCAATCTAATCAGTAATAGTATGTGGGGATG